>NW_023276807.1:205123502-205423502 GCF_003668045.3 Cricetulus griseus | reverse complement strand
AATTAATGTTGCTCAGTCAAAATATTCCTATATTTGTTTCTGAGACATGTATGACACAAATTCTTTCCCACTTCTTGGCCCTTGCTCTCCCTCTTTGCTATTTCTTTCTTTTCCTTCCCATTTGCCCCTTCCTCCCTCCTTTCTTCTCTTTACACATTCCTTCTTTCCTCTCTCCCTTCCTTCCTCACTCCTCCTTCCCATTCTTAATTTCCTTTATCGAACATAAATTGATTCTTTACTGCAAGCCAGACACTGTACATTAACAAATAGCATTATTTGTTAATTAACAAATTACTCATGGACATTAACAAATAAGACCCCATTTCTCTTTTGTGGGTTGCAGTTAAAAGACACCAAAGACGTGAAAGTCAATTAAAAACTCAAAGAGTTAAGTCATCTCACTTTGCCCATCTCCAAATCTCAGCTCCATGTGTCCCTGCTATATTTCTGTCCCCATCTCACCAGAGAGACTGTTTTTTCTGCTTATTGACTAACTGTATCAGACATCTGAATATTAGTTCCATGAAAATATGAACATATCTCTTTTCTGATGCTATATTCCAGCACACAGTAGGTACTTGATATTTATTGCCAAGTTACTCACCCACTATAAGAGTTCACAAAGAGCTAAGTGTGTCATCTGCAGCCTTCATTATAGTAACTATAATCTATTGTTCTTTATCTCACTACTCACTGACTTTAATGCTTTGTATAACTTGTCATTAAGCAAACTCTGAAGGGGGAATTAAATAAAGCATTGACTGTTGAAAACTAAATACTAAACGTATTTGTCCAGCCTAAACTGTACTGTACTTTATGTCATTATTCTCCCTATGAATGAACAGTCCTTTGCCCACTTACATGTTAGTCCATTAGTTACTAAAGGAAATTGTTTTGTTATTTAATTGACAAACAGCATGATGTATGTGTGGAGTGTTTTTATTTTTATTTTCTAAAATAATGTTTTTATTCTTTGAAATTTTCATATATCTTGATCATATCCAACCCCATCCCCTAATTCCTCTGATATCCACTCCTACCTCCCTACCAACCCAATTTCATGTCCTATTTATTTGTTATTTACTTTAAAACCCATAGAGTCTAATTTATGCTACCCAAATAGTCTTCAGGGCAGGGCCTTCTACTGGAATGATGTCTACTTACTGGGGATTACACCCTACTGCCCCTCTCCCAGCAGCTATCAGTTGCCAAAAGCACTATTTTAATCATGTTCTTCATGTTGACAGTTAAATTGTTAATGAACAGGATTATATTAATTTCTAATGGAAAACAATGAAGAGCCTTTTATAAAAACTTGTAATCCTACTTGAGGTTTTTACGTATTTATCATTTGAACAACTCAGTGAGATCAACAAACTCATCTTAGCAAGTAGGCAGAAGAGCCAGCTCAAGCTGGCCTGCAGTTAGAAGGTTGGTTACCGGTTACTTGTAGATGGGATCATGCTCACCTTGACATCTAACTGCAGTTGAGGTGGTGCCAACTTCATTACGAAGCAAATGTGCTCCGGAGATGCAATCACCGTTAATTTCTTCTTGATCGTCCTTAAGGGCTTCTTCAATTGAAACCATAAACATACACAATTGTATTCTGTTATTATCCCTGTCTGAGTAAGCAACACAAAGAACCCACAATCTCATCAAAATAACCCATTGTACCCTGTAATTTATAAAGCTGTCTCATGGTGATGCGGTAGTTAAAGATAACATCCATTCGCAATGCAACAATTTGAGTTGTTTTTCCAAGGCTGTAATACGATGCTCTTAGCTGCAATCAAACCTAATTTATCCCAAGTTTTTGCTTTCAAAGGCAATACTGGGTCCCACATGTCTAAACACAGTAGTTAGGAACAAAAATAAATCAATGTCCTTTTTCCTCCATCTATCTCTTGGCCTCTCACATGAATCTCTGTCTCTCTTTTTCACCAGTCTCCCTTCCCTCATCCAATCATTAAATTCCTGGTATATTTTAGAAATGCAAAGTAATGCACCTTACTCCATACCAACTAGCTCAGGCTCCAAGTGAAAGCTGTTATAATCCTCTTAGTGTTCCTCAGGAGACTTTAATAGCACCCTTTCCTTGGAGCAATGCCTATCAATGACTCAGTAGTTAGTCTTCAGCATGACAATCCACCTTCTATTGCCACATTTTTTACATGAGTGCACATGATCTTCATATATTATTGAAATCTTTGCTCCATATTAAGGCTGTGTTGATGAATTACCTCTTCCTACAAGAAGGGTCTCCTCAGAACTGTTTGATTGGTTCTTGGTAGCTTGTACTAAGGAAAGAGGATAAACCACAAGGTGTTGAAAGACAATGCCTGCCAAGGCATCCCTCTGATAAAAGGGGTTCCTCTGCCTTGTAGGCAGAGGTCTCTTCTGTGGATGAATGATAAAGGAATACAGGAGTTGGCTCCACTCAACTATGAAGGAGCCAACAAGGATGCAAAGCCCATAATTGCAGGCTAGAAAGTGAAAACAGTACTTGGAATGGGGAAGACATATCGCGTGTTCAGAATGGGAGAATGCTACACATGATTCCATTCTTTTGGTTATTTTATTTTATTTTTTGAGATGCAGTCTCATATCCCAAGCTGGGCTCCAACTTGCTACATTCTTAAA
This sequence comes from Cricetulus griseus, assembly GCF_003668045.3. NCBI lineage: Eukaryota > Metazoa > Chordata > Mammalia > Rodentia > Cricetidae > Cricetulus > Cricetulus griseus. The sequence continues at coordinate 205,420,859 of NW_023276807.1, read as the reverse complement.
AAAGACTCTGAACTTCCTTGAACCCAGAGCCTTGTGCATGCTAGAACTCCACCAGCTGAGTTGCATGCCATGCCCCAGGTAACATATTTAAACAAATCCAGTTGCTGGGAAAAAATATATTCTCAAATTATAACTCAATTACTGTCTATCTTTGGTAGCACTGTGGTTGTATGTGTTGATCCATTTCTCCTAACTCTTAAGTGACCTCCATTGCTCCATCTCAATGCTCTCGAATTCTGAGACACTGAAGATGAAAACTGATATGAATTAGGAGAGGAAAATAATTCAGTCATTTCAGGGAGGGAAGTCAATCCCATGTTTGGAGGAAAGAAGTAAAGAGATGGTGAAAAGAAAGCAAGTTATCTATTATTCGCTAGACAAGCAGAACTCATTTTAATAAATCAGAAATGTAATTGGACAATTGCTTTAGTGATTATTTTCTCATCACATCATGGGATCTACATTTAGTCTTAAAATTAATCTATAGCCCCATCCCCCAGCCAGAATATGTGAATATCCCCGACACATGACAGAGGAAACAGAACTCTCCCATTGGCTTTTGGAACAAGATCAATGTCATCATAAAATTTTGATTCTAGATGTACTTCCAACTACATGCTCACCTGCCTGCAGCCCATGCCAAAAGCAATCAGAAAGGGGGCTCTCGTGCTAAATATTGTTGTTCCAAGGCAAGAGAGTTCAAAGAAAAGGGAGCTGTTACCAAGAGAACTGGAGGTTTCTTATGGCTTTTGGTTATTGGACTAACTGAACTAATTTGATTTTTTTTCTGAAAACTCCAAGATGCTGCCCTGAATGGCTCATGCCTGGAAATCGCATCCTTTAAAGTATAGTACTAGGGATAGTTCATGTGGCATAAATAGCTTTAGGAACTAATTTCAAAATATGGGACAGGCAAGTAACTACCTCTTTACTAACATTAAGACATTTCCTTATGTCTCCAACTCTCCATAGTTTTTTTTTTTTTTTAAAAAAAAAAAAAAGCAATAGCCCAGTGCCGTAAGAAAAAAACTGCCTCCCCTCTGCTCAAAGTTTCATTCTGGAAGTTAAGTAAGTTAGTTATTTACTTGGAAGTTACATACTTGAAACTCAGGTTTCTGGTAAACTTGCCCATCTCAAACACAGCCAAGAACCAGAAATAAACCTTGGGCAGCAAACCTGAGCATCATTGCACTGAGGGTCACACAGACACTCTCTTGTGAGCTTATTAACCCTTCCTACACATGAATTGCAAATGAATGTGGAGGTCATCTGATTTCTGGGTCCAGTGAGCATCAGACTGTAAACAGACTTTTATTGGCCAGAAGACAGTAGAAGGGAAAGTCACCTGGTTGTAAGGAAAATGTTTCTGAAGACAAGTTTCTAACAAGCAAGTGATTTTTAAAAGTGGGTAAATGTGAAGGTTAGTATATGGATCAAAAGTGTCTGTTCTTAGGTTTGGGGGGGGCCCTACTCCTCATATGGGTCACCTTTCCCTGCCTTAATACATGGGGAAGGTGCTTAGTCTTACTGCAACTTGATATGCCATGTTTTGTTGATACTCCTGGGAGATCTGCCCTTTCCTAAACAGAAATGGAGGAGGAGTGGATGGGGTATGTAGAAACAAATGGGGTAGGGAGGGGCTCTGGGAGAAGAGGAGGGAGGGAAAATTATTTATAAAATAAATAATTCATTTATTTAATAAATAACTTTTAAAGTGCCTGTTCTTGTCAAGTGTCCTGAACTCCAAATATAATGTGTAATGATGACCTTGAATTAAGGAGATTGAGGAATTAAGGAGAGTATGATGTTATTAGCCAACTGTTTATGTTGATAAAGAACTGCATTGCTCTGGAAATAGTCCCATTCTGAATAAACTATGGGAAAACTTAAAAACATTAGCATTGGAAAAGATTATTTTCACTTACAGGAAATTACATATCATTGCCTAAGATGATTCACTTTAATTGTCCATTTCTAGCCAAAAGACATTCTCTGTAAGTCACCTCCTGCCACATTGTCGGGTCAAGTGACAACCTTGCTCTTTCTGTAAGGCCATACCTGACTGTGCTTTCTTTCCTACATTATCTTGACCTTTCAATGGGCAGGATGGTACAGATTCATCGGTCCCTGCCACAGGTTGGGAGGCTTAAGGTGAGTCAATATCTCTCAGGGTTAATAAGACCACTTAACTTTATTTTCCATATAGATGTAACTATATTCCTCTCACATAATGTACCAATCCATTTATAATCTTCTATCCAAATTCTAGAATATTCAAGTTATGCACTAATATAAAATGGAGTGTGTCTCGGGATTCAGATTTCCAGTTTAGGCTTAAAACTGAAAACAAAGAGTGCTAGTTAGCCCAGCAACCACCCAGGACTAGGCCTGGCTGAGGAGGAGCTACAGCATCTGTTTACAAGCCCTCTTTTGGATAAGACAAAGGACATCTTCTCTTCCTCAGAGCCAAAGAGGTGAGGAGAGTTCTGGAGGATGACCCTTAGAAAGTGCCCTCTACACAGGAAGATTGGCCTGTGTTGTTGAAACTCAAACCACCATTCACCAAGGGAATGGCCATGGAGAACTTGTTCTGAGCCGATAACTTCCGGGTATGACCTTAGAGACTGCTGCTGCTTCTGAGCTAGAGAGGTCCAAAGGGGAAGACTCTGGGCCCCCTGAAGTGTGGGATACTGGAGAAAAGATGCAAGCTACCCCACCCCCACCTCCTTCAAAGTTAGTGTGGAAGAGTGGCACTGCTTTTCTCAGCCTTCCCCAAAAAAATAAACGGAGGAAAATGAAGGTGAGGAGTTACAGAAAGACACAAATGGGCATGTTCTTTCTGATGAAAGGACCTAGAAAGGGCATGGAGACCTCCATCAGTAATGGTGGTCGGAATTGCAGCTGAGCGGGAGACCACGCCCCACTGCCAGTAGCATCTATGACAGAAACCGTCTGCACCGGCTTTTCCTGTCCTGATTCATGCACCAACTTCCTATTTGACTTTCTGTGACCCCAAGGCCAGTCTGCAAACCGGGAAGGAGGGCGGGGCTGAATCAAATACTGGACTAACGTATTCAGCGGGAACAGAGAAGTGATGGGACATGTCCCGGGTGCAAAAAAAAAAAGGGGGGGGTTTACTCAGAGTTGAAAGCAGCAATTTTGAAAATGTCCTAACTCGGGATTGTATTTCTTGGGGAAAATAATATCATAGTTTAACGTTACAGCCTTCAAACAACATTTCTAAATATACTTCTATAGAGAAATCGGGGATTCTTTACACAAGAAGATGGAGTTATATAAAGAACTTCTAGTTCTTGTTTCTGTTTTTCCATGGACATCTTTCCCGCATGAATATTTAGTTGGGGCCCAGTTAGCATTGCACTCTGCCCTGCACCTGGATCTACCTACAGGGGTCAGGGTGGATAGAGAAGTCCTCCTATCACACAATTGACAAAGTCTACTGTTCTTCCGTGTTAGAGACCAGGATACTGAGACACAACGAAGTTAAGAACCTGCTCCACTCCTGTTACCAGGAAAAGCTGGACTCAAGCTCGGGCATCCAGGCTACCCAGCCGGCCTCAATTCACACCAGCCCTATTGTGATTCACACTCATTTAAATTTGCTTTTGCCCATTACCTAGCACTTAGGTGTTATTTCACATCGTTGACTATTAATGACGCCGCACATTTTGTTATTGTGTTGATATTGCATTCCTTTTTAAGCAAGTGCTTGTTTATAATCCTTGCCAAGAAAGTTAGTTTGTTGAACAGAGAGTCTTGCTACATAGCATAGGCTGGCCTGGACCTCACCATGTAACCCAGACAATCCTTATAACTTCGCTTCCTAAACGCTAATATTACACGCTTGGTAATCCTTGAATTACTTGGTATTAATCTTTTTCTGCATTATTTATAAGAACTCTTATTTTTAACAGCCCAACTATTGGGTATATGTAAATATTTTCCACGATGTCCTTTCATTTTGCTTATGTGCCTATACTGTTTATTTACTTATTGTATAATCCTATAATTCAGTTTCCCGCTTTTATGGCTTTTCAAAGATCATCTCTTTCATCAATGTCTTATTATTCTTTTAGATTTTCTTTTATTTTTTTCAGCATCTTAATTATGACTATTTTCAAGCAAGCACTCAAACTGAATGTCACATGGAACACTTGTGTATGCACCACCTAGATTTTCACCATGATCATCTTACGTACTTGCTGTATCCACAGGCATGCATCTACTCATCCCTTTACTTCTCCATTCTCCCAGCTTATTTTGGTACTTTCCAACACAAATTACAGGCAGCAGCACACTTCTAAATCATCATTGTTGTATTCTAAAACGTCTCACTCTACAAACACCGTTGTACAAGCTTTAATAAATCATAAATAATATATCACTACAAACTAGACGCTTGTATCTCCCTACAAAACTTTATGTCAATTCACTAAGGATGAAGTGAGCAAATTTTAAGCATCCTTCCACTGAGCTTTGACAAGTGCACACACCTAGACACCTGTATAGACCAAAGTTCTCTCACAGAGTTCCCTGCCACAACTACACGGAAAAGGCTGTTGTAGAATTTTGTGCATAGTGATATATCATCTGTAGAATTTGTTCACATCTTGCTAGCTGAGGTACAAATAGAGCTCTTGGTGATAACAGTTTTCAAGGATCTGGGTGTGATGAGGGGCTTTGTAATACACGGATGTTGTCTCCTGTAGGAGCAAAGGGCAGGTGCACTTACAACTGACTCCAAAAGATGCAGTTTGGTAAGTTAGGACCCTCTGCACTGGAACGGCAGGTCAAGAAAATGTCCCCTCTGGCCACCATTGTAGCTGTGCATAGCAAAGTCATCTGCCTCTGACCCAGGAGTCCTGTATACTCTGTTAGTATACATTGAAATGTGGGGGGCTCTCTGGTTAACTTGCAAGTAGGCTAAAAGACTAGATAGACCCTTTGTGGTTCTTAACATGCAGCTGTTCTGCTTCTGTCACAGGGAAATACCCTATTTAGCATAGGTCAATTCTCTGTTCTGTTGGAAGTGGATGCCTAACCTCTGTCCAGTTGCTTTTCTTTTCTTTCCTTCTTATTTTTCTGTCCATTGCTTGCTATGGCTTAAACTTCCATAATCCTTGTGCAAGTCTTTTTATAAATATGTTTTCACTTTGGGGATGTGAGTGGAGCAGAATTGTCAGGTTACAGAGTAGACATATGTTTAATTTTGTTAAAAAGCCCAGCCCTTTCCTAAAGAGACTGTGCCATTGCTCATTCCTACCAACATATATGAGAGGTCCAGTGGATCAATAGATTTGTTAGTGATTGATGCTGTCTACTTGCTTTGTTTTAGCTGTTTCCACGAGTATTCTAATAGTGTCTGGTTGTGGTTTTCATTTGCATTCTTCCACGGACTAATGGCATCAGTGCATTTGGATGATGGATCATTTATGTTCTATCAGAGAACGTAGTGTCTTTCTCCCTGTAGACAGATATAGTGACCAGTGTCTTTGCAGCCTCTAGAAATCCTGCCTCCACTAAACTGAAAGTCGGGTACATATGGGTTCCCTGGACACTTACTGTCTGGAAAGAAATGGCATGCTTCAGCTGCTATGATGGGAGGCCTGCCTTTCTTTTGCTTCCCAAGGAGTCAACATCAGTAGAAAACAAATCAGACATGTCATTTGGGGGCAGAGGCATAATCCTGGTTCCATTGTTTCTGTCCCTGTGTGCCATTGCTAAATAACAACAAACTTGATGGTTTATGCTCATGTACAGTTACGATCTCACAGTTTCTGTAGATTGGGAGTTGGAATATGGGTTAATTGGACCCTCACCTCAGGATCCCCAGATCTGAAGTGGAAATACCAGCTAAGCCGTGTTCTTAAAGTTGCTGAGAAGTGTGTGTACATACAGATGCTGGTTGGGTTCTTTCCATTGTGGCCATATGATGGGGGCCCTGGGTTCATTTCCTCATGGCTATATGAGTGGGGATCCTGAGCTTTGATTGGCAGAGGCTGAAGTCCTTAAGCCTCAATGATAGATTTCTGAGGAAACATAAAGAGACAGAAGGCAGAAAGAGACCAGAGTCTGACCTTCAATTGATAAGATTGTCTTTATTAGTATACACAGCAAAGAGCAGCCTCTCTCCCAGAGGAAGTGGAGGAGTCTGCCGGGGAAAAGCTGGCTGCAATGATCAATAGGGGCAGGGTAAGGGGCTTGGGAATGAGGACATTGCTGCAGCTGTAGGATGTGCTGAGTGTCCCTCCTGCAGTCTCTCCTTCCTGAAATTGTTTGCCCAAGGCCTACAGACCATCAAACATTCTTTTATGGGATGAATGAGCAAAGTCACCTATAATATCATAGGAATCCTGTTTTACAACCTGGGCAGTCTATTATTCTGTATCCTCATTCCTAAGATTCAGATAATGATTGTGCTTACCTCAAAGGTTGTCAGGAGGATAAATGAAGATAGCTTAAATAAAGTGATATATGCATCTACCTGGCCCACAATTGTATGTCCTGCTCGGGATTGTTAACTGTTGTTATTGTTATTTAAAATGTAAAGTTGTGTTGGGTGTAGAATAGACCTTATAGATTAAGAACTCAAGACCTGAGTTAAATGATAAAATGTTCTGCATTCAATCACATGTCTTCTTCTCTAGAAACTTCTGGTTTTTCTCAGCGGACATGGCAGTGAGGTATGTATGTGGTTTACATGTTTAAACTGTAAGGCAAAAGGGAAGAAAGAGAGATGAGATCCCCAGGATGTTCCAGCCTCCCTATGATGTGGAATCACGGTGTTAAATCAGCCCACCATGAAACAAGGAGCACATGGACCGTGCTGGCCAGCCTTTTAAGAAATATAGCAAATCAATGTCATTTCTTACATCTCATTGTTTGGTTATGCTGTGTTCAAGCCCAGGTCTCCTCTGTCACTGTGATCTCAAACATGTAGGTCAATGGGATAGGCCTTGAGGCCAGAATGCCTCATTTTCACTGGGACACTTCAAGGTCACTGTTACATTTATTTTCGCTGGGGAAGAAAAACACAGGCTCATTCTGTACTTTGAGTACAGAACCGGGTTCTCAATCCCATGGTTCAGACCCGGGATTCTTAGCATCCTACCTGACTCCACATGCTGAATGACTGTTTCTCATGCAAAGAAGGAAGGTAATGCCGTTGCACACAACTGTTCCTTAGGAACTTTGAAGTCACAGTTAATGTAGTCATTGACTGTCAAGTTGACCTAAATGTGCATTCTTCATGTGTCTCTCCAGTAGCTGCATGGCCATCACCAGATCCATGACTAACATGTCTCTAGGTTGTGGCAACACTAAATCCTCCTCATCCCTTAGTCCCTCAGTTTATACCATGAATATTTCCACCAGTTAATCAAATGTGCTACCATATATACAGTGTTGTATTATTATGAGAATTTTTTTTTCCAGACAGGGTTTCTCTGTGTAGCCTTGGAGCCTATCATGACACTCACTTTGGAAACCAGGCTGGCCTCGAACTCACAGAGATCCACCTGCCTCTGCCTCCTTGAGTGCTGGGATTAAAGGCATGAGCCACCAACACCCGGTGAGAATTTTGTTTTAATAAAAATGAACATCTACATTTTTATATGAAATCTCTCATATGCTAAGTGTTGATAACCGATTTTTAAAAATGAAAATACCCTTTGGTGAAAATGAACCATGTGTGTGGCTTGTACTGTGGCTGGAAGCTGCTAATTTTCAGTCTCTCAGGCATGCCTTTGCATGGTGACCCAGGGTGTTCCTTACCTTCTTCTCATGAATATGGCCCTGGACTGTCATTGTTAGTGAGGGTCCTTCACAATGTCACCAGCAGACCAATTTATAGATACCTTCAAGTTCCAAGTTCCATTTGTATTTACCTATGTGGTTTCCATTGGTAGAACCCCACGGAACTGGGCTTGACACTTCCTCCAGATGTGTCACTGACAAGCTGAGACTCCTGAACAATTGTGTAGAAGTGTTAGGCATGGGTAAGTTCATCCTAACTCATATTCTCTTCAATGTCATGCACAGCAAGTCACTTACTCAGCAGCTTCCATCACTTTTTCCAGAAGCTTCTGGATGCAGCATCCTTTGATAACAAGAGTAAGCAATCATGAGCTTCCCGGGAGGATTCTTCTAAATAAAGTCCACATTATGGTTGTCTGGCTTTGCTCTGAACAACCTAAACTCTAACTCTAGAATTGAACCACTGACCAGCAGTCTGGTTAAAATGTTAATTCTGTAATTAAAGCAACATTTTGTTTGGTTTTACTGAAAGACAAGTTGCTCATTCTTCCATGTGTTTGGTTGCAGCTGAGTAAACTGTGTGACTTCTATACTAGCAGGGTAGAGTTGTGGATTGAGTAGGGTCTAGGGAAGGAATTTATGACACATGTAAAAGAAGGAACTGAATCTCTGAGCTAATGGGAATAGCTTCTGAAGACTGATCAGTTAAGGGAGACTGGCTAGGAATGGGAAAACAGGATCCATCTCCACTCTTAGTGAACAGCCAGGCAGAGGCTTTTAGGGAAAAGTTAATGATGTAAACATTAGAAGGCAGTCACCAAATAGGAGTTGTTGACTCAGAGGAGCATTGGCATTGTCAACCAGGGCTCAGGTCCCCCTCTCCTATCACTGTCTCCACCATGCCTCACATTGGCCAATCCCAACTAGGAACTGGAAGACAATGGAGCCTGGGTCAGAGTCCCCACAAGTCATCTGTGGAGCACAGAAGGCAGAAAAGAATGAACAGTGAATTTGGAGGGACAATAGGTACAATCTTTCATCGCGAGAACCCCAGCTCTTTGAAGATGCCCTACCCTCTTTTTCCAGAGTACAACATGCACTTTGCAGACTACCATTCCATGATGTAGCCCTATGTCTTCTATGTTTCTACCTGGGAGGGTAATTAAATACCTTTGAACTTGTGATCCTACATTCAAGTCTTGGAGAATGATTACCAGTTTGTAGTGATTTTACCTGGAAACTTCTTTTTTAAAAAATAACTTGTTGTGTTTCACAGTGCTGGCATCCAACCCAGAGACTTATGCATGTGAGGCAAGTGGTTTCCATCTGGCTACACCCCCATCCTCTTGCAACTTTTTAGAATTCAGATTACTCAATTTCATTCTTTATATGATGAATCAAAGCTTGGAGAGTGTGGCCCAGCAAATTCTTTTCACAGACCTTCCTGGAGAGTTTAGCATTTGCTGAAGTTTTCAGAAAGGGTGCTGATTCTGGAACATAGGTCCCATCACCAACAAGTCTGTGTCACTCATCTTTCTTCAGCTACCAGCCTGAGGTTCCAAGGCAAATCTTTCAGGAGGTATTTTTCTAACAGCAGTATGATTAGGATTGGTTCTTACTGGTGTGTTATTGCTATAGTTACTTACTGGTTTAAGATTGTTTCATTGACACATTTAAAAGTCTATAAAAAGGTAGAGGAGAAACCAAAAAGTCAATGATGTTGAGTCATATGTCTGACTTCTCCAGGATGACTTGTGAAAATATACTGATGCAGTATGTCCTGGAGAATCTAGAGCCATAGTTCTCAACCTGTGGATGGTGACCACTTTGAGGTTGCATATCAGATATTTACATTACAATTCATAACAGTAGAAAAATTACAGCTATAAAGTAGCAACAAAATAATTTTATTGTTAGTGATCACCACAACATGAGGAACTGCATTAAAGGGTCATGGCATTAGGAAGGTAGAGAACAACTGTTATAGAGCTTTTGTGGTCCATCAGGCATGATGTAGACACAGGATGGATGCATCATAGGCAGTAGTGAAAGGCCATCAAGGAAAAAGGTTCCATCCAGTTGCCACTCAGTGAGTCCCCTTTGTCTGTGATCCTTATGATTAGCTGTGCACCCCAGAAACCCTTGATTCATTTGAATATATTTTTAGTAGCAAGAACTTTGGCACCAACCATGGAAGAATCATTTTGTTCCACAGATTTGAGACTTTAAGAAATGAAGAGCCTGAAGGGGTATCCATAGGACGATCTACCCAATTTAATTCTGGGTGGAACAATGTTTGTCTGAGCCTACAGTTCAAACTGGCAAGTATTTCCACAGTGAACGTACTGGATCTTCAACCACTATACCCAGATTATCCACAAACTTACAGCATATAGCTACAAGTATTTATGATTGCACAAAGTTCCTGAGTCAGGAATCTAAGAATGCCTTATTTCTGTTGTTTGGCGTCCAAATCAATTAGTTTGAGTCAGTGTTTGAGGGGCTTGACAAGGTTCCATGTTGACCAGAGGGCTGCTGTTTTGCCACATTGACCTCTCCCCTGGGCTGCTCACAACATGGCAGCTGGTTTCTCAGAACAAGTATTCCAATAAAAAGTGGCAGCCACAAAGACAAGTTATTTATAACTTAATCTTGAAAGTGACACTCTATTCTTCGTACAGTCTATTAGCCATACACATACAGACAGAGCCACACAAGGAGTGCACACCAGGAGATGAGGCGGGAGTCACCGAAAGATGATTCCCAGGACTGAAACCTTCTTTGGCTTCTTTTCGCAGAAAGAGGATCTTGCTGACCTCTGCTTATTTGACAGCTCTATCTTTACTTCTCCGTATTCTGCCTGCTCCCTATATCCAAATGTAGGGGCAGGGGGAGCAATAGGCTTAGCCATTCATTCATAAATATATATGGGCTTGCTAGTTGCCATGCTAAAGGCTGTTCTAGGCTTATTTGTTTACTTGTTTGTTGTTTGCTTGTTATTTTATTTTGTTTTGTTTTGTTTTTGTGTGTGTGTATATAGGAGGCTGGGGTTGTCAGGAGGGTGATGTCTGTGGTTTTATGAAGCATAGCGCACTGAGTCAGCCTTCAACACAATCTATCATTTCTCGAAGATACCTGGCACCCAAGCCATGTATGGTTTTAAGCTAGATCCCACTTTAGGGATTGTTCCAGTTGAGAATCAGGGTTGAATCCTTGCATTTAAAACTGAAGAGAAAAAGTATCAGGAAGTCTCTGGGAACCACTGCCCTGTCTTCTGTCTTCTTTGTGCTACAGGAGCATCTTTGCTCTCTAGTTAATTTGCCGAGCATCTTAAGCATATGCAGACACGGAAAGAGATGTATTGTAGACCTGACAAATGCTCCTGTCATGGTGACAAGCTCTGAATCAGAGTTGGTTCAACACAGATGTTTTTACTTGATAAAGAGGCACTTAAAATAATGAATTGGGACATTTGAAAGTGTACACACTCAGCACTGGTTTTATTAATGAGGCATCAGCAAAACAAATATTTCACGGTAAACCGTAGCAAACAGCTTCCCTGAAAATAAACAGCATATTTTTCACTTCACAGAGAGGCTTTTATCCAAGGCCCATCTGAGAGCCCTTGATGGATTTTACACTCTCATTGTGTGACACTACCTGACAACTGTGATCTTTATTTGGGAGAAGAAGAATGGTGTCTCCAAGAGGAAAAGCAACTTGCCTGAGTCTTCATTTCCCTAATCATAGCATGTAGTTACATTGTATGACTATTCTCATTTGATTCATGGAACTATTCTATGTATATCAATGATACTGGAGACTCGGGGAAGTTAAGGAACTTCCTCAAAGTGACACAGTAACTTTCTACATTCATACCACATTGCTAAATATAGTCAAATAGTGCTAAGTAGACAAGTTACCTTTTTGGTACCCGCCTAACCTTAAGTTTCTTTGAGTATTTCAGAATGTTTAAATCTATCAGAATTGTTGTGTTAAATAAATCACCGTGGTGGCCTGGTTCCTGAGTCCGGGCTTCAGCATACAGGGAGAAAAGCCATCCAACCCCAAATCATAGCGTGGACTTCTGAGGCCGAAGCATCTCATGTATGATGTCACCAGGGTCATTGTGGAGAAGAAACTTGGGCATCCAAGTCTTTAAATAGGAGAATGCTGGAGGCTCTATATCCTTCCTTGCTTCACTAGCTTCCTGTGATACATTGAATTGTCTTCCAAGAAATCACATGCTGGAATCTCAGTTCACAGAACCTTGGCACACAACTGTATTTGAAAGCATGGTTTTTGACATTTCTAACAAGTTGAGTTGAATGGAAGAGAGTCAAATAATCTGACTTGTACACTGTGAAAAGGGCAGGGCAGGGGGCATTTGGACAGGCATGACTTGTATAAGGTAGAAATTGGAGGCTATGTCAATAAAAGCATCACAGATTTCCAGAAAACCACCAGAATCTTGGGTAACTGTGGTCAGGATTCTTCACAGCTCCCAGAAGACACCACTTCTATTGACATCTTGGCCTCAAAACTCCAGAATTGTAAAGCAATGCATTTCTATTGTTGAAACCACTCAGTGGGCCTTTGTACAGTACTCTACAAAAGCTATGACTAGCCAGCTGTGCCCCCAGCTCTGAGACATTTGACCATCTCTGCAGAGCCTCCCTTGACAAATAGCCGCGGATAACAGCTGCTCTATGTCATTTGTCAATATAAGAATTTTCAAGAACATGGGCTACTCTTGAGTATAAAGCTAAACAATTTTATGTTCCAAGCAATTTAAAGAAATCAAAACTAGTGGTAGTGGGAAGTAAACCGAAGGGCCAGATATGAACAGTTCTGACTAGATTGGTCACAGAGTTCACAGCAGGTGGTGACATGACACATTTACTTCAGATGTAAAGTGAATGATGGTCCCCACTGAATGCAGGACCTTGGTTCTTTAGTATGAGAGCTCTGCCTGCTCTTCTAAAATAGTGTCCCTTTGTGAATTCTTCTCCCAATGAGACCCGACAGTTCTTATCACACTGGAATAACCTCATGCCTTGTTTTATTGGGCCCCTCGGGTTATTGTGAGCACTTCATGACAAGAATTCTACATTTATTTCTTCTCTGATGCCCCAGTACACAACATATAATTTATTTAATAGTAGCCATAAAAAGCTTTTTAAAGTAATCCTTATAACTGGCCTTGTGACTTTGGTGAGACTGAACTGCCTAAGGAATATGTACCTGAGGATTTTTAATACAGCAAGGTACAGCCTTCCAACGGTCTGACAGGACTGGCTGCAATATAAAGGGAAATTAGTCAATGGAATGGAAAATAGTTAGAGGCAAAGAGGACAGCAGAATCTTCCATGGCATTCCCCAGCTCTAAATAAAAGAGAAAATGGGTAGCTGGTTAACCTATTTTAGATTAAAATCATTCACAAGATGAACTGTCCACCAGCTGGCTCAATAACACATGTGGATCTTTTCTCTTTTTGCACTTGTTTTTCCAATTAGAGCTGGAATGGAGGAGGGGACATGACGTACATTGCAGTCAGGGTTTGTATCTGCACTATCGACATTTTGTACCGGATAATTCTGAAGGGGGGGTCACTGTCCATTCTATCATTTAGGATATTTAACAGCATCCCTGGATGCATATAGGAACACCCATCCCATACATTTGCAGCAACCAAAGTCATCTATAAACATGGCTAGAGAGTTTCTAGAGGCAAATCCTCCTGCTGCTGAGAGAAGCCAATCTAAGTGGAGGACGAAGAGTGCTTCAAAACCACTGCTGTTGCATTCCTCCTGGAAAGGAATAAGGGTAGTCATGGTTGGATTTCCATTACCACAGGGGTGTATGCCTTAAATATGGCTGAGGAAACTGGAGGGCCTACACAAAAGCTCAGAATGCTGGCAAGCCTGTTCATGGAGCTTCTTATTTATTGCTTCTGGTTTAGTGAGAGGTTTAAAATATTAAAGCTGCCATAATGCTATAGAAAATCCCAGTCTTTTTACATACAATATATTATCTGGTGTTACATGCATGGGATATGATGTTAGCATCCCACTGGAGATTTATATTAGGGCTCAGAATTCACAGCAATTTTCTACTCTTGATGCTTTCTTTCCAAGGTCCTCTGGGAGCCTAAGGATTCCAACACAGTCCAGTGTGACAGCCTGGCTTACTCTTCACTTGAAGTGAAGAAGCTTGCTCTCCTAATGAGGCTCTCCTCTTGGACCATTGCTGCCATGAAGCTATATTGAACAGTCCAGTGCTGTCTCCACTCATGAGCCACCCATTGACTTATAAGAATAAATTCTCCCTCTCTCTCTCTCTCTTTCTCTCTCTTTCTCTCTCTTTCTCTCTCTCTCTCTGTCTCTGTCTGTCTCTCTCTCTCTCTCTCATGTTTCACTTATTGCTGGCCCTCTTGGACATGGGCTCTGAGAACTAGAGAACTGGAAGCAGTATCTTGGCCCACACATTCACACAGAGACACATTCCCAAGACATAGCTGCAGAATTGAAAATGGGTGTAGAATATGCCATCTATACCTGGTGCCTGGCCAAAGCTCCTCCCTTGGATTCTGAGGAGGGGTGCTGGACTTCTCATAGTCAAAGGGCCAATATGAGGTCTTCTTACTGCCTATGAGATAGGACTGCTCTCTAGCAAACTGAGGACTTAACAGCATTGGTCGCTACTGCTACATTCATGATCACCAGCACCAAAAAAGAAGGCAATATCAGACATCCTACTGCTGGCACACAGCCTGGGCTTTGGTGGCAGCAGAGACAGCTCAACCCCACCACCATCCCAAGTCACTCTCAGTATGCACCATTTCTGAAGGTTCTTGGTAGTCAGGACACCAAGGAGATCTTTTCCAAATTAAAACAGACTGGGGTTCATATATTTGGTAAACTCTGGGAATTTTGTCTTATCAAATGATTTGGTCTTTTAGTCAGTAAGACAATATTTTTGAGTACCTACAGTGTGTGAGGCATATATAGTGGCAAATAAAATTGAAAAGTTCCCTGTCTTCATAAGTTCCTACCCTAATGGAGGACATTTAAAGGGTACAATTAATTATACAGCTGAAAATCGTTTAGGGTTGTAACATAAAAGCCAAAGAAAAATGAATGGGGCACTGTCATGGAATGCAACTGAGGGTGGCATCATTGGATAGTGGATTAGTGTATCTTTATTGGAGATTTACTCTTCACTCTTAGACCCCAGAGAGTGCAACTTCCCAGCTATGTGAGATGCCATGGAAGAGTTGACAGAGACAAAAAGAACATTTTTGAAGGCTCTGACATTTAAACACTTGCTCAGTTTGAGACCATCACAGGGAGCTGGGAAAGGCAGAAGGAGTCCATAAGATGGACTGAAGGACCACACCAACTTCTGGATGTGATGAAGGTCTATAAGCAAAGAAATCTATCAGCAGAGGATGGTAGCTAGTGCTGATGGAGTTATGGATTGGGTGCTGGCCAGAGATGCTGGAAAGTAGATGGACTGGGGTATGGCTTGGACAGAAACAACAGGACATGCCAGTGAGTGAGGTGACACTGTCCTTTGTTGAGATGCAGATGCCTGAGAGAAAAAAAAAACATAGTTAGGAACGAGAAGATAAACAAGTCATTTTGGGACATTTGAAGTTTGGGAATCAGATTAGACATTCAGGTGGGGATGTCAAGCCAGCAGCTAACTGTATGATTTGGAGGTTCCATAGGAAAAGCCATGGCTGGAGACAATTGGAATCTCAGAAGTAGACAGTGCTGAAACCACAGCCTGGGTGATCATTTAGGAGAGGGCAAGGTTAAAGATGAAAAAGGGTCCTGGACCATAGACCTAGTACCTAGAAGAGTGTAGCCAGAAAGCAAACTAGAAAGGACTGTTGGAGAGACAAGAGGAAGTCCAGGAGGCCATGGCATCCAGGAGACTGAGGAGTCAAGGTACAGAGACAGAAGAAAGGGCCAGAAGCATCCTGCACTTGTTTGAGAGACAGAGGAAGGCTTAGGCATACCAAAGGCATCTCTGATCCCTCATACCCCTGCCTCTGGGCACACATTGTATTTCTTACCCATCTTCTTAAGAAATGCTTTTGAAGCATGGAGGTTTTGACTAAACTATCCACACTCATTGGTTCTTTTTAGTAAATCATGCAAATGGCTGCTGTTTGCTTTTAAATAAAGCAACAGAATAGATAATTAATCCAACATCTGTTCTATGGCAGCACCTGAAGCATAATGGAAGAGAAGAAGTGCGGTCCATTTCCAACATCATAGGCAGGATGATCACCTCTCAATGATGCCGCTGTGCTGATCCATGAACCTGTGAGCACATTCCATTGTATGGCAAATGGGATTTGCTAGATGTTAATGAATGAAGGATCTTGATTATCCTGAGATATGAGGGAGAGTGGGTAGGGGAGGGCTGATCTAACCACATGGTTCCTTCTAAGTAGGAGACAGAAGTCAGAGAGGTCACATGATTATGAGCCAAAGAATGAGGACAGCTTCTAAATTCTAAGAAAGCAAGAAAATGCTTCCTGGAGCCTGTGGAAGGTGACAGCTGCCACCAGTTGTAGACTTCTGACCAGCAGCACTGCGAGATGGGTTTGTGATTTCAGCTCACTAAATTTCAGCCATTTGTTACAGCAGCAAGAGGAAACTCACACAAGCGTCCTCTCACAAGCAAGGCCAGTAAAGCGAGTAGTTGCAGCTGTGACACATGCAGGGAAAGGAAAAGATCTGAGAAGCATCCACAGAGCTGCTAATTTATGTTCAGTAGTCTGGAAGGCATCTAAAGTGTGGTCCTGAAGCTGTGACCTGAAGGATGGAGGAGAAGATGGAATGGGCATTTGGGGAACAGACAGGAGAATACATGACTAGAGCAATACAAGGGCTACAGTTCACAAGTTTAGTAAACAAAACTTCACCAAGTAAAATTTGAGTATTAATTCATAGAAATCCATCCCATACACACTGTTCCTGGACATGCAGTTGAAGCCAAAGGTGCAGGCTTTGCTGAGGAAGCCACAGGGACACAGTGCTATTATGTTTTTCAGGAGGAAGAAAAACAAACATGCTTTGTTTGTACTTGCTTTTTCAAAAGCTCAGTTTCTTTTGCCTTTTTAAAAGATAAGGCAATAAACTATGTTTATATTCTTAACTGAAGATTAAGAGAAGGACAAAGAATATTGTTCTGTGTGGAGGGGGCTGAAGCAGCAGGAAGCAGCAGAGATGTCCTCTTCTCCTGGTGTTTGTACTGACAAATCTGACTCCCTCTGCATGGAGTATGGACACCATCTTAGAACGCTCCTCAGGTTTGCCCTTTAATACACATGGCTTCCAACTTGAAACTCACTCTATGCTATCAAACCTAAGACTGTAGACAGACTAACTGGATATGGGGTTCTCACCTGTGGTTCTCGAACTTCAGAGGTTGAGTCAGGAGGCTCAGAGGTTTGGGCTACTAAGCAAGTTGGAGGCTAGCATGGGCTACATAGCTAGATGTTATCTTCAAAAAATCAATATTTTACGTAAACAAAAAATAGCAATAAATCACAGTGCATACTCTTTTCATGTTGTTTTGAATTTGTATTTGAGGTTTGCTTAAAGAGATCTTGGAGGCTAATTTAGACATAAAAGTTAACATCAGTCTGCCTTACAAACATGTGAAAATGCCTACGTCATTCACCAGCTCACTTGGGGATGTCTGAGATTTCCTTACTGTATCTTCCTCTGTGCTATCATGTGTGATGAGGGTGCATCTGTTTTTCAAACAACACCCCAGGATTGTCTTCAGAACTTTTTGTAGGGCTGTTGGCACCCATAGCACATTATATTTTGTTATACCTCAACAGAAAGTGTGACCAAATTAACATCAGCCCTGGACAGTGGATCCCAATCAGATTTTATCCAGCATGGTTACAATAAGGGAATGGAGACCTCTATGTAGAGATGATGAACTTAATTTTGAACACATAATGATGAGTAGGGATTGATATCAAGGGATGGGGGAAGAGCTGGGGATAGAAAATCTCTAAGAGTCAATCTCTGAGCATTTCTCCTAAAGTGAGCTGACAAGACTCTGGCTGCAAGCAGCCATTGCAGTCAGACACCAGTCAGGGATGGTGGAGGATGTAGAGTTCCATTAGCTATCTGGGATGATCAGATATGGAGAATGAATGGTACATATTGAAAGAACCTGGGAGGTTTCCTGTTACAACTAAATGTTACCAAGAAGTGCAGACAAGCTCAGTAGGAAGTTCAGGAGCATTGGCTAAAATCTGGCCAAGCAGAGAATCCTTGTCACTGTTAATGAGGACATCAGACAGCAGCATGATGTTCTTTGCTTGCTCTGATGGTCTTTAAATGATGGGCAGACTGGAGGAGACATCAAAAGATTAAAACTGTCTGGTAAATGCCACTAGAGATTACAACAAAGTACACAGACCCAAAGACATTGTCATTAACCCTACCATGGCCCCATGCTGACAGCGATTCTAAGATCATTAGTTCTAAGATAAAGGTTGATTTTGGAGGTATTAGAGCATGAGGGGAAAAATCTACATCTTATGAAATATAGTGATCACCATTATTAGGGTTCTCTTAAATATTCCAAGCACCATAAATCTTGCAGAAAAAATTGAAAAGACCTTAAAATATTTATGTGAAATCAGCTCCCAAAGAGGGCATCAGTTTTTGCCAACAGTCTGCAGTGCCTTTGTGACCAATCGTGAAAGTTAAGCTAAGAGAGAAATGGTAATGGCAGCTGAGGTTAATTAAAAGTTTGTCTGGACAAGGTTGAAAATCATCTTCCCTTTTCACCCTAGAAAGTGGCTCTATTGCTATTTTATTTATTAATGGACAACTATGGGACCAACTAATAAGATGAAACTAGGCAATTAAGATCCACTGAAGTGCTAGGGTCAGGAAGTCCAGATACGCAGACATGCCAGGAACTGCATTTGTGTCGATGCAATGGATATATATGTAGAGATGTGGCTTGATTATGAAAGGGTGTTGAATTTTGTCAAAGGATTTTTCTGCATCTAATGAGATGATCATGTGGTTTATTTCTTTAAGTTTGTTTATATGGTGGATTACATTTACTGATTTTCATGTATTGAGCCATCCCTGCATCTCTGGGATGAAACCTACTTTGTCATGGTGGAAGAACTTTTTAATGTATTCAGTTTGTGAGTATTTGAGTATTTTTTGCATCTACATTCATAAAAGAAATTGGTCTGTAATTTTCTCTCTTTGTTGAGTCATTATGTAGTTTGGTTATCAGGGTAACTTTGGCCTCATAAAATAAATAGGACAATGTTCCTTCTGCTCCTATTTTGTGGAATAATTTGAAGAGTACTGCCATTAACACTTTAAAGGTCTGATAGAATTCTGTTCTAAAACTTCTGAACCTGGGTTTGTTGGTTTTTTTTTTTTTTTTTTTTTTTTGCTTATTTGTTTGCTTGCTTGCTTGTTTGTTGGAGGGTTATTGTTATTGTTGTTGGGAGACTTTTAATGACTGCTTCCATTTTACTAGGGGCTATGGGTCTACTTAAATTGTTTATCTGATCTTAATTTAACTTTGGTAAGTGGTGCCTGTCAAGACATTATCAATTTCTTTTAGATTTTCAATTTGGTAGAGTACAGGCTTTGAAAGTACGTCCTTAAGATTTTTTGCATTCCCTCAGTATCTGTTGTTGTGTCCGCTTTTTCATTTATGATTTTGTTAATTTGGATATTCTCTATCTGCCTTTTACTTTGTTTGGATAAGAGTTTGTCTATCTTTTTTTATTTTCTCAAAAGAACCAACTCTTTCTTTCATCAATTTTTTGTATTGCTCTCTTTATTTCTATTTTATTGATTTTAACCCTAAGCTTGATAATTTCTTGTAATCTACTCCTCTTGCGTGTGCTTACTTCTTTTTGTTCTAGAGATTTCAGATGTACTGTTAAATGAGATCTCTCTAATTTTTTTATGTAGACACTTAGTGCTATGAACTTTGTTCTTAACAAACTTTCATTGGGTGTACTGTGTATTCATTTTCATTGAATTCCATGAAGTCTTTAATTTCTTGATTTATGTCTTGACTCATTTTTCATTCAGTAGAGAGTTGTTCAATTTCCATGAGTTTATAGGTTTTCTGTTATTTCTGTTCTTGATATCCAGCTATAGTCTGTAGTGGTCTGATAGGGTGAAGAATGTTGTTTCAATTTTCTTCTATCTGTTGAGACTTGCTTTGTGTTCAAGTATGTGGTCAATTTTGAAGAAAATTCCATGAGTTACTGAGAAGAAGGTATATTCTTTTGTGTTTGGGTAAGATGTTCTCTAAATATCTCTTAGGTCAATTTGGTTTATAACATCATTTAGCCCCAGCATTTCTCTGTCCTTTGGTGAAATTAAGGTATTGAAGTCTCCCATTATCAGTGTATAAGGGTCAATATGTGATTTAAGCTGTATTAGTGTTTCTTATACAAACTTGGGGGCCCTTGTGTTTGGGGAATAGATGTTAAGAACTGAAATATCATCTTGGTGATTTTTTCCTTTGATGAGTATGTAATGTCCTTGCCCCCATCCCTTTTGGTTAGTGTTGGTTTGAAGTATATTTTGTTAGATATTAAAATAACTACACCATCTTGCTTCTTAGGTATATTTGTTGGATATATCTTTTTCCACCCCATTACCCTGAGATAATGTCTCTCTTTAATGTTGAGATGTGTTTCTTGGTTTTGTATCCATGCTGTTAGTCTGGGTCTTTTTATTGGGGAATTTGGGATCATTGATATTGAGAGATATCAATGACCAATAACTGTAAATTATTTTGGTGGTGGTGGTAGTGGTAGTATGTGTGTCTGTTTCCCATCTTTTGGTTTTGCTGATGTAAGATCATTTATTTCCTGTGTTTTCATGGGTGTAGTTAACCTCCTTAGGTTGGAGTTTTCCTTCTAACACTTTCTATAGGGCTGCATTTGTAGACAGGTGTTGTTTAAATTTGACTTTATCATGGAATATTTTGTTTTCTCCATCTGTGGTAACTGAAAGTTTTATTGGGTATAGTAGGTTGGGCTTGCATCTGTGGTCCCTTAGAGTCTGCAGCACATCTGCCCAGGCCCTCTGGCTTTTATAGTCTCTGTTGACAAGTTGGGTATAATTCTAATAGATCTGCCTTTTATGTTACTTAGTCTTTTCCCCCTGTAACTCTTTTTCCCAACATAATATTTTTATTAATTATCAAAGAATTTCATACAAAGCACCCTGATCACAATTGCTTCCCATTTTTCCCAAGTCCACCCTTGAACCCTACCCCTACTTCACTCCAAAACCTACCACGTGCAATTCGTGTTGACAATATATTCATTGGAACCTGGTCAAACTCCCAGTGGCTATCCCCTTAAAGAATATGAAGTCCCCTCCCACCCCCACACCCCACCAGAAGTCATCAACTGTGAAGAGCTACACTTTAGCATCTTGATCACAAGAACTCTCTACAACAGCTTCCTGTTTAGATTGTTTCTTTGGGTTGGGGGTAGTCCAATGTCTCTCACTCTCAACTATAATTGAGTCTGCAGTCATATATACCACTGCAAAAGAAGTTTCCCTGCTCATAGCAGCTGGTGGCTGCAAGGATTATGGACTTCCATATGGTTTCCAGTGCAACATATATCATGGACATCAAAATAGTTTCACAGACGTCAACCTGATGGTGCCAGCACAGATCACAGACATTACCATGATGGTCTCAGGCAGTAGAACAGATCTCTTGCAGTTTTTTATATCCTTTCTTTATTCTGTATGTTTAGTGTGTTGATTATTATGTGGCAAGGGGAATTTCCTTTCTGATCTAGTCTACTTGGTGTTCCATAAGCTTCTTGTACCTTGATAAGCTTCTTTAGGTTAGAGAAATTTTCTTTTATGATTTTGTTGAAAATATTTTCTGGCCTTTTGCTTGATCTGGGATTCTTCTCCTTCCTCTATTCCTATTATTCATAGTTTGGTATTTTCATCATGTCCCAGTTTACCTGGATGTGTTATGTTAGGAATTTCTTAGGATCAACATTTTCTTTGACCAATGTATACATTTCTTCTATCATGTCTTCAATGTCTGAGATTCTTTCTTGTGTTCTGTTGGTGAAGCTTGCCTCGTTAGTTCCTTTGTGCATTCCTAAATCTTTCTTTTCCAGAATTTCCTGTTTGTGTTTTCTTTGTTGCTTCTTTTTCCATTTTCAGGTCTTGAACAGTTTTATTCATTTCCTCCAAGTGTTTGTTTATCCTTGGCTTTCTTTAAGGGATTTACTCATTTCCTCCAAGTATCTGTTTATTCTTGGCTTTCTTTAAGTGACTTAGTCACTTCCTCCAAGTATTTGTATTTTCCTGGCTTTCTTTAAGGGATTTATTCATTTCCTCCAAATATTTGCTTGTGTTTTCCTGTAAGGGATTTATTCATTTCCTCTTTGAAGACCTCTATCCTCTTCATCATAGGTCTTTTTTCTTGTGCTTCAGCTATGTTGGAATGTTCAGGGCCTGGTGTTAGGACAGCCAGACTCTAGTGGAGACATATTGTCCTTGCTGTTATTGATTGTGTGCTTACACCTGAGTTTAGGTATCTGGGTTTGGGACAATTATAGGTCTAGGTGCTGATTTCTAGTTTTGTCATTGGGTAAGTGTTTTGTTCCTTGGTTTCTGTTTCTTCTCTGGTTTTTCAGAGTGTCATGTCCATGTGTTGCCTGTTTTACTGGCCTGCTCAGCTGGTGTGTTCACAGGGAATACCTGATGGTGTTGGATGCTGGAATACAGCAAGGAGTGGGGGAAGGGAGATAAGAAGTGATGGTCTGTGTAATCCACAAGAGATGTGGGCAGAGGGGAAGGGAGGCTGTAGATGGTGTTCTGCTGCAGTCCTTGGGACTAGACTATGGTTGGGTAGGGGGAACAGAGAGAGAGGAAAAGTTCTGCAGACAGTATACCTGGTTTCCTGGCAGGTCAGTCATCGCTCTTTGTAAATCAGTATGTGCATGATTGCCTTTCCTCTGAAAAATTAATTAAAATGCAGCCAGTGAATCTACTATTGACCAGAATAGGTCCCACCTCTCATGACTAATCATCTTTGCTTCCTCTTTATGCTTGTTGTATTTGTTTATATAAAATCTGTTTTTCTGTAACACAGTATTGATTTTCTGTTGTGATGATAATACCTTCTCATATGAAAAATGAGTTGATGAAGAGAACAGAGAAACATTGGTACCCAAACTCAAGCCCTGCTCACCAATTAATTCACAAGTCAGCCAACCTCCTGTCTATACATCATAAATTTCCTGTTATCTCAACTATCTATCTTCAGTCAGTTTTGTGTCAGTTCTATTTTTATTTTAATATTATCTACAACACTTTGATTCCTTTCCTGTCTCAGATGGCCCTTTTGAAGAACTGAAGAAAACTATTTTCTAGACACTCTTCTAATAAAGATAATGTGCAAAACCCAAATTTATGGAGATTGTATTATCCAACATGATGTATCAGGATTATGTGATTTTTATACCTGCCATATAACATTATTTATTATACTTAACATCTCTGAATCTTAATTTTCCTCTTCATAAAATAAGGATAATGCCTTACTGAGTAAATAGCAAAAATGAAAAGGTTGCCTTTTTGAGGCTTTGAAATGGAATTTGACACATGTACAAAGTTGTTAGTGGAAGTGGCTGGGTGTCAGGGTCTAATACTTGAATAACAGAATTACTCTGACTCATAATTTAGGAGGCAGAAATGCTCAAGTGTGCAGCTGAGTGAAGCCCTGTGTATCTGTATGTTTTCTTGGCTTGAAACTGTCTGACAACTGCTCCCGCTCCCCCACCACAGAATCTGGAGGCATTTTGTATTTAGTTTCACCTGGCACAGGGTCTAGATGAATAAGGCTGGATTCTTTACTGTTTACTCATTTGCTCAGTGGGATTTACAGAAGTTGAGCTGCTATGCTGGTGGCAATACCATGAACTTGTAATATTGAGGGCAAACAGATCCATCTGGAACATGTATGTGGGCTAGGAGGATGGTTCAGTGTTTAAGTATGAGGATCCGTGTTTGAATTAGCAGCACTCAAGTAAATAGCTTGAAGTGGTTATGTATGCTGGCCAGTTACTTATTTATTTGTTTGTTTTGTCAGCTTTACATAAAGGCTGAGGTCATCTGGGAAGAAGAAAATTCAATTGAGGAAATAGCTCCATAAGAATGATGTAAGCAAGTCTGTGGGGCACTTTCTTGATTAATGATTAATGTGGGAGAACCCAGTTCACTAGAGTGGTACCAGCCCTGAGCAGGTGATCTCGGGGAGTATAGGAACACCAACTGGTAAGCAATGTTCTTCCATAGCATCTGCTTCAGTGCCTGCCTCCAGATCCCTACCTTGAGTTCCTGTCCTGACTTCCCTCCATGTCAGACTATGACCTGGTATCAAACAAATCCTTTGCTCCTAAGTTGGTTTGGGTCAATGTTTTATTACAGCAACAGAAAGGAAACTAATAGACCATGTATGCTCTTGTAAGCCCTCTTGTTACAGAGGGTGAAGACAGATGACCCTAGGGCTTGCTTTTAGCCAGCCTCACTCCAAGTTCACTAAGGCCCAACTCAAAGTAGTAATGCAGGAAGCGATAAAGCACATGGCTGACATCTTCCTGTGTGCATGCACCTCGGTGTGCACAAAAGCCTACTGCACACATACATGTGTCACGCATCACTGTTCTATGTAGTACAGAGAATGATCTACAATGGCCATATTTTTCAGTTTTGAAAGAATGGGTTTATTAAGTATATATCAAACCAAAGTAAAAGTAATGAGGGGGAGGGGGAGGGAAAGAGGGAGAGGAGAGAGAAAGAGGAGGGTAAGCAAAGTATAATCAAATCAAGTGCTCAAAATAACCAGCAAAATGAAATGAAGAAGTCCCTTTAATTCAGCCAACTAGAGTTCCCTATAAAGAAAGTCCTGGGATGAGCAGTGTCCCCTTACGTGAGGTGTCTAAGTAAAAAAATAAATGGCAATCAATAGAAGTGACATCATCAAATTGGGCTTTCTAACATCAAGCAGACACCAAGTGGGAAAGTTGCAGCAGTCCGCTAGAGGTCCCAGTTGAGTTTTCTCTCCATGGCCCATCTTCCCATGGCTGAACATCACAACAACACACACATACATATAAAACACACACACACACACTACATACAAACACACACACACACATATAAAACTCACACACAGAACATACACATATACACAAACACCTACACACACATACACAGCACACATAAAACTCACACATCCACACAACGTACACATACACACACACACACACACACACACACACACACAAGCTAGAAGAATACCCTCAAGAGAATCATTAAGGAGAGATCCTAGGAGAAGAACTTGAACCTTCCCTCCTCTCATGTGCCTGTCTTTTGGGACTAGGGACTTGATTTATTGTGAGATTTTAGTTGTCATGGTCAAAGGACAGGATATATTATGAGGAGAGGAGAGTTTTTTTTTTTAAGATAAAAGTTGACTTTGAGGAAATGTTTAAGTGTCATGTCCAAAGGAAACTCCAGTTCCCTAAACATGAAAAGGCAGTCCAGTTATTCAGACAGGAGCAAAACCTGGGCTATATGAGGATTTCTGGATGTTAGATAAAAGTCAGGAATCCTCAAACATTTGTGAATCCAGCTCCCTTCTACCAAAAAGGGTCATTTCTCTTGCCTCTGGCAAACAGAACATATGGCTCTCTATTATCATATGCCCATGGCCCTATCAGCATATCAAGGTGCACCTAGCATACCTGTGGCCCTATCAGCATATCAAGGTCCGTGCTGGCCTCCAGGTTCCCCGTCCCTTCTCACACAGTACTTGTTATACATTTCAATGTGCCCAGTCAATCTCCTGGCCCTCTTCTCTCCCCAGTTACCCTTCTTGTAACTGTTCTGGGCTTCTGCTCCTGCCAGTCTCACTCTGCTTTTCTCTATTCTCTATCCTCTGCTGGTCTCCCCTCGCTCACAGTTATCCCTGGCCATGTCCAGGCTGCTGGCCATGTCCAGTCTACTTTTTCTCTCTGCTCTAGACTCTTTCAGATGCCTCTGGCTGCTCCCTCACTCAAACTACAATAAAAACTTCACATATCGTGGAGCAGTCATGTTGTCAGTTTATACAATGAGACGATTACCTCACACCCCATGATGTTAATGGTCACCATCAACTACAAGGCATTTCCCAGGGATCCATGGATCAATCAGCCTGTCATCCCCTTGCTGCTCCAGAACATCAGGAAACCAAGTTTCCTGAGGCAGGGGTCTTGCTGGTAGTCTTAGTCTTAACAGTAGGTAGTTGTCATCTATATATAGAATACGATGGAATGACACCTGTCCTCTGCTATATCCCTAATAAACTATATAGCCCCTTATCAAGAAGGTGATCATGTTCCTGGAATCATTTTCACTTGGATTATGACAGCTTCAAAATGAAAACATATTTCAAAGTTTTGTCTAATGCCAATACAACAAATAAATGTATCATTTGATTGACTGGATGCTCTATGGCCCTGTGTTTTCCTGAACCAAAACAAAAAACAAAAACCTGAACAGCATAATGAAGATGTATAGCACCACACTGATCTCAATCAAAGAAATGCTTTATTAACATGAATGCAGAAGAGATGAAGACATCTCTGTGACTCTTATTTCTTCAGTGTGTGTGTGTGTGTGTGTGTGTGTGTGTGTGTGTGTGTGTGTGTGTGTGTATCTGTGTATGTGTATCTGTGTGTCTGAGTGTGTGCAAAAGGGAAATGAGAAAATGGTCTCCGAAAGAAAAATGGGAAGCATTATTGTCTGTCACTAATGAGGCAGGATGGTGATGTGAGTCTCTCTCCTTATCTCCTGTCAAGTCACATTCTGCATAAACTACTTAGCCTTCTGATAGAGCTAATGAGCCATTGTTTTCTAATTGCTTTCTAAGTGCTGTCAACAGCTGATTAGGTCAAATGTCACCATCACTGGCCTGCCTTTCTGTGGGGCCATTGAAATGGTAGTGTTGTCTTTATTTACAAGTGACAATTCCCTAACTCAAATACACACACACACACACACACACCACGCATGCACACACATAAAAAAAATGAAACTAACAAGTTCAGGGAGACCAGTTGACTTTGGTAAAGCTGACACCCATACAATAAGGACTCTGTCTCTCTCCATTTTCTGTGGCAAAGATGATTCTGATAACATTACACTTGCATTCTACTGATATAAGCAACCCTGAAAATTAAAGAGTACCACTTGCAAGGATTTAACCCAAAGTCCCAGGGCTATCTCTTATTGGTTTAACTAGAACCTTTTCAAAATACAGAATTGTACTACAAGCTGATGGGTGAGCCCATCCCTAACTGGGAGGGATGGCTTTACAAGCCATACAGTGGAATGGAGCAAGATCATCTCCTTGGAAAGCCTATCTGTTGACCAGAAGAATATGTTTGGTGCAGACAGGAGGACAATTTGTTCCCTCCAGTCACCTGCTTTTCTTTGTAGTAGACTGACTCTTAGCTTACTCTCACTTGACTCCAAAGCACCGACCCAACTGACCTCATGCCCTCATCTCCTCAGGAAACATTTGGAATGATGTTCATGTTATTAAACCAGTCATTTGGAATATGCTAAATGGTGTAATCTACTGATGGCAAGCCCTTTAGGAGGTGACTTTTAGCCTTTCGATCAATTAGCTTAGAAGATTGATGCTGCTTTGAGTCCAGTGGTCTTAGTAAAACTCTCCTCAGAAGTTTCATTTATTCATACATTTGCTTATGTTTCCCTTTAAACAGCATAGGATTGTGGGTTCTTTATTCAGTCATATTTTTCTTATGCAAGTTAAAGTCAAATTTTCTTTTATTTCTTGTCTTTTCATTTTTCACCACATACCTACCACCAGGGACTAAATAGAAGCTAAGATATGGCCTAAGACTGTACAGAAGACCCAGTCTTTCTACAGTGTGTTTTGCACTGCTTTGTCTTCATTTGTGTTACTTGTGAAATGGTCTCTAGAGTCTATGAGGGTAGGAGACAGGGAAATTGGCCAGATGTTTCCATTACTGGGGGAAAAATGTTAACATGTCTCCTTCCTTAGTAGCAAGTTGTGCAAAATCAAGAAAAGGAAAAGTCCATCTTGTGTGAGCTCTTTGACCATGTAAGTCAATTGTTAAGAACCTTAGAACTCATTGGTGGCACACACCTTTAATCCTAGCACTTGGGAGACAGAGGCAGGAGGATCTCTGTGAGTTTGAGGCCAGCCTGGTCTCCAAAGCGAGTGCCAGGA
Organism: Cricetulus griseus; assembly: GCF_003668045.3. Lineage (NCBI taxonomy): Eukaryota > Metazoa > Chordata > Mammalia > Rodentia > Cricetidae > Cricetulus > Cricetulus griseus. Next base: position 205,392,733 of record NW_023276807.1, on the reverse strand, counting down.
TAGGCTCCAAAGCTACACAGAAAAAAACCCTGTCTCGAAAAACCAAAACAGAGAACCTTAGAACTCATAGTTTATAAACCTGAATAAAAATTATTATAGAAGAGTAATAGAGTTGTGTGAAAATGAAATAAAGTAAGGATCTGGTGAACCAGTCTTTGGACTAGACTTCTCCAGCTCCAACATTATGAATTGGAGGGATTTCCCTATGTACACAGCTGGGTTTCCTTGACTATAATGTAGATATAATATCATCCTAGTAGTTGGTCCACAGGGCTTGAAGACAAGTATAATTAGTGCCTATGAAATGCTTCAGAGGGTTCCCAGAAATTGCCTCTCCCCACACCACAGGCTGGTGATGGTGCCCCCAACCCTATTCCCGCCCTCCACATGACCACATTGCCTCTTGTTACAGTCATCATCATGAATAAGATCCCTTTAAAGAGCTCCAGGCCAGGTCCCTCATGGGTTCCTAGAACATACCCTGATCATCAGGACAGCCTCTTGCTCCCTTTGGTGCTGCTGTTTATCCTCTGCTAAGCCTCAGGGCCATCTTAGAAATGAATTGTTCCTAGGAACTTCTCCTTGGAAGACTCATCTCAACAACACTGACGAACTTGAAACTTCAATGGGCACACCCCAAGTACCCCAAGTTACCATTTGTTGTACTTTCATCTTCTTTGTGGGAGAGCAGTCCCCTCTACCACGGGGAAGTGAGGGAGTTGAAGCTCGACACAAAAGTGACTTCCCTTTCTTTATAGGGTGCTTATAGAACATGCCCTGACATTAGGGTCTGGGGTACATCTGATACTTTCACTATTGTTTTCTGCTTCCGGGGCTCCATCCAGAACTGAAGGAATGAGAGTCTAGTTTTAGGATCCTATGTTAACAACTCTTGTTGACACCATCATTTATCCTTTGGGGAAATAAAGCCTTAGAGCTGGAAATCAAAGACAGTTCGGAGTTCAGGTTTATTGTTCCATCACAAGCCACTTAGTCTCTCTGGACTCTGATTCCCTCATCAGTAAATGCCCTGAGGACCCATGAAATAGTACAGGCACTAGCTCCTTATGTAAATGAAAACATTTTACATGTGATAAAGTAAGGGGGAAACTCTCCTTGACCAAGGCCTTATACTTTTTTGCCTACTTGTGGTGTGGTTTACAAATGCCAGCTTATATTTTGCATTTTGTCAGTAGATATAATTTTCTGGAAAATTAAACACTTGAAGTCACCTTATATAGAGAGCTGGTGGTTCATTAAAAGTCTAGTCATCTTAGGAATAGGGTTACCAAACTTTATAAACAAATAATTAAAAGAATGTTCAGTTAACTTTGAATCAGATAAAGAACAAATAATTTTTATCTAAATCTAACCTGTCCATTGCAGAAAGTTTTGTCTGGCAACCCTCTGAAAATTTGTCAGTAGACTGTGAGCAGAAATCATTCAGCTGACTTCTTACTTTATATTTTCTGATCTTAAAACAATGCCTGAACCCAAAGAAAATGTTCAGTGTAGGATTTTGAGATAAAAGGATTATAAGATTATTTATTTGGAAAACAGTAAAATGGAAAATTACTTTTATCAACTCCTTTGAGGTTTGTTTGTTTATTTTGCTCTATAAATAAAAATAAGAGCAGTCATCATCTCACTTACTAATGGGTGAGTGACATGAGATGGGCCTGGGAACAGTCTTCCTGAGCTATTGAATTTTCTGCAGATGCACTGTAAGTGCGCTGTAAACACCACAAGGAACAGAGGGGCAGAAAAGAGAGGAGCTAGGGGCATTACCCAGTGGTAGGATGCTCTCCTAGAAGGCATGAGGCCATAGATTGCATCCTCAGAACTACAAAAAAAATGAGAGAGAGAATGGGGGAGGGAGAGGGAGAGGAGAGAGAGAGAGAGAGAGAGAGAGAGAGAGAGAGAGAGAGAGAGAGAGAGAGAGAGAGAGAGCTGGAAACACATCACTAAGCCCCCTTGTACCTGTACTGTGCCAGCACTGAAACTCAGAGCTGCAAAAGCTAGGGGTTAAGGGTCTGCTATCAGCATACACTCATTCATTCTCAAATGGCTTGCATGAAATGATCTGTCCCCAAACCTTGTCACACACATCTCTGAAACTGCAGTCTTCTTGTCTCTGTCTCCACTCCACCCCTCTAAGCACAGCCACCGTCATAGCTCACCTGAACTCACCCCTCCGTCTTGTCTACTCTCCACAGCTACACTCTTAAACTTCTCAAACCACACCTGTGATTAGCAGAGTTCCTGCCTGGTATCCCACATCAGCTGTCAGCAGGGAAATGCATAATGAAGCCAATTCAATGCCACACTGGGACGCTGAGTGGGAGCAACAGGAGCTCTTCCTCATTGCAGGGGAAATCCTAATGGCGACGTACCTTTGGAAGGCAGTTTCTTTCCAAAGCCCAACACATTCTTTGCATACTACATGGCATTCATCCTCCTGGCTACCACTCACAGAAACTGAATACCTAAAACCACTCAAAAACTTATGCACTTGTGTTTATAGCGGTTTTATTTGTAATTGCCCAAACCTAGAAATAATCAAGATGATCTCCAGTACAGTTAAGGGTAAACAAACACCAGAATATCAGTTCATAGTGAAAAGAAATGAGTTGACAAGTTGTGAGACAGCATAATGGGAACCACACGGAGCTCATTCACATAGTGAAAGAAGCCGATCAGAGAACTCCATGTATTGTGTGGTTTCAACTATATGTTGTAAAAACATCAGCACTGCCTCAGAGTTGGGGGCAGGGAAGAATGTAGAAGCAAAACACAGAGGTTCTCAGCTCACTGTAACAGTTCAGATCTGAATATGAACTGTGCCCCCACAGGCTCATATGTTGACCTCCTGGTCCCCAGCTGGTGACCACTATTTTGGGGTGTTCTGGAAACTTTAGGGGACAGGGTCTTCAAGGAAGTAGATGACTATGGATATGCCTTATTTGAAAGGTTGTCCCTTGATGCCAATCCCTTCCCCATCTCTGTTTCCTATCCACCATAAAGTGAGAAGTTCCCTTTACCACATCCACTGTGATATTCAAACCAAGCAGAAACTGTGAGCCTAAATGGATCTTTCTCCCCATAAGTTGTCTTATTGGGAACTTTGTCCCACCAACACTGAGAAACTAACTAGTATAGATACTACTGAAAGTGACACTGTGAGGATGGCTACATGCCATTATATACTTAGCGAAGGTTTGCAGATTGTCTAGCAGCAAAAGAAAGACCTAAAGTACTGTAAACTATGGGCTTTGACTGATAATAGTGTGGCGTGTAGGTGTATCAATAAAAACATGCTTATTGTTGAAGGTTGATGGGGCAGGACAAGACAGATGTGGGAAATCTCTGGAATCTCTGCCCAGTTTTGCTGGGAACCTAAAATTGCTCTAAAATACATAATTGATCTTAAAAGGTATTCTTGAAGGCAATGCCAAGGGTCTGCTTTGCTCTCCCTTCAGTAAGCTCTAACTGGACATCTTTCTCCAACTGTGAATATTACCACTCCCAGATGCTCTCCATGTCTGCCCCTGCTTCCTGACTCTAGTTATGTGCCCATATGTACAGCAACTTATTCTTGCTAATTGTGAGTAAACTGGTAAACATAAAGCAATTGTTTCTGTGATCCCTAAATGAGAACATTTTGTTTCTTTTCTACATATGGTAACTCTTTAATCTGCCTGTATGGTCCAAACAAACCCTTTTCATCATCAGATGAAAGGATGCCATGGTGTTGCAGTCATTGTGAGTGTTGGGCACACTACACTCAACATTTTCTTATTGTGCCATGGACATCCTGCTCTCAGCCACACTCAATACCTTTAGATAGGAAAGGCTACTCTCACACTTTACCAATAAAACAATCTTGATTTCTCCTTTTATTTTTTATAGATCCTCACTATGTCTAACAGTTGATTAAAAGAAAATTGTAGCGAAGGTCAAACGATGTTTGACGTGTGGCAAATGGTTTCCAAGGAAACAGCAAATTAGCACTTGTAGCTCTCAGCAGCATCTCCAGAAGGGTATCAGGACACCAGCAGCAGCGTGGTGTCTGTTCTGAAACAGACTCAGAGCAGTCAGAGGAAGCACGTAGAGGGCAGTTAGCTGTCTCTGAAGAGAAGGCGTACTCTAAGAGAGGTGTCTTTCACATTCCTGTGTTCCAGCATGCACATTCTTTTCCTGGATGTCTGCCTGTCTCCCTGCAGGCGGGCTGTAGTTCCTGTAGTCACGGTCACCACCACAGCATGGTTCTCAGTGGATATCCATGAAGCATGGCCAGACATCTGCTGGCTAAATTAATTCTTACTTATACAATTGGATGTTTGGAAATTATTTCAGAGAAATCTGACAGACTCCCCCAAAGAGTAAGTGTTTTGAAAGTTGCTGAGAATTTACTTATTTAGGTGCCAGATTATTTGGACTGTGATCTCTTTCATTAATTATCACAATGATTCCTGTATTTTTTTAAAAGATTTTACTTCTTATTTTTAATTGTACATTTGTTCATGTGTGTGCATGCACGCAGTGCCCATGGGTGCCAGAAGAGGGATTTGGATCCCTTGTAGTGGGAGTCACAGGCAATAGTGAGCCACTCTATGTGGGTTCTGGGAACCAAACTTCAGTTCCCTAGAAGAGCAGCTAGTGGTCTTAAGCACTGAGACATCTCTCCAACCACCAGCCTCCTGTGGTTTTAACTTTAGTGATATTTTAGTAATTTACCTAGGTGCTGGTAGGTAAAGAAAAGACGTGAAGTGAAAATTCTGTGCAAGAGGCCGGTGCCTGGAAAAATAAAGGAATACAAAAGGAAACAAATAAATGTTTGCTTTTCTACACATTGAATCGTCATCCTCATGAGACTGGCAAACATTCTAAGTGAGTCTGGCCTGACTCTGTTCCTAAAGGATGAAGGAGGAAACCGCAACGGTAAGATGGAACTCTTAGTTCTTCTGAATCACACAATGAAGGGTTAATACTGGATTTTACAATACACCAATTCACTGCAGGCATTTTTAAAGGAAGAGAATCAAAATTCTCTCCCTTGTTAGCAGCAATGTCTTTCTTAGTTGAGCCACCATGCTTCATAAGTAAATAGTGTATTTTGTAAAGGAATATTTTAGAATTGCTTTTACTGAAGCATCTGTATAAATATTATATTTAAGAACAGATGATAAGGTAATTTTTTTATATTACTCATTAGGTTCACCTAAGGATGGATATTTCCATTTCCTTTAAATTTTCAAATTTTGTTGAGTACAGGTTTTCAAAGTTTGACCTGATGATTCTCTGGATTTCCTCAGTGTCTGTTGTTATGCCCCCCTTTTCATTTCTGATTTTGTTAAATTGCAAGTTCTCTCTCTGCCTTTTGGTTAGTTTGGATAAAGGTTTGTCTATCTTGTTGATTTTCTCAAAGAACCAACTCTTCATTACATTGATTCTTTGTATTGTTTTCTTTGTTTCTACTTCATTGATTTCAGCCCTCAATTTGATTATTTGCTTTTTTTTTTTTTTTTTTTTGTTCTAGAGCTTTCAGTTGTGCTGTTAACTGTGTGACTATTCTCCAGTTTCATCATGTGGACACTTAGTGCTATGAACTTTCTTCTTAGTACTACTTTCAAAGTGTATGTTGTGTCTTCATTCTCATTGAATTCTAGGAAGTCTTTAATTTCTTTTTTTATTTCTTCCTTGACCAAGGAATGGTGCAATTGGGCATTATTCAAATTCCATCAGTTTGTAGGGTTTCTGCAATTTGTGTTGTTATTGAATTCTAACTTTAAAGCATGGTGGTCTAATAAGATACAGGGGGTTATTCCAATGTTTTTATATCTGTTGAGGTTTGCTATGTTGCTGAGTATGTGGTTGATTTTAGAGAAGGTTCCATGTGGCGCTGAGAAGAAGGTATATTCTTTTGCGTTTGAATGGAATGTTCTATAGATGTCTGTTGAACCCAATTGAGTCATAATTTCTGTTAGTTCCTTTGTTTCTGTGTTAAGTTTCTGTCTGGTGGTCCTGTCTAGTGGTGAGAGTGGGGTGTTGAAGTCTCCCACTCTAAGTGTGTGAGGTTTTATGTGTGATTTGAGCTTTAGTAATGTTTCTTTTATGAATGTGGATGCCTTTAGATGTTCAAAATTGAGACTTCATCTTGATGGATTTCTCCTGTGATGAGTAGGAAGTGACCTCCTTCATATCTTTTGATTGATTTTATTTTGAAGTCTAATTTGTTAGATATTAGGATTGCTACACCAGCTTGTTTCTTGAATTGATTTGATTGGAAAATCTTTTCCCAACCCTTTACTCTGAGGTAACATCTGTCTTTGAAGTTGAGGTGTGTTTTTTGTATGTAGAAGAAGGATGGATTCTGTCTTCGTATCCATTCTGTTAGCCTGTGTCTTTTTATAGACAAGTTAATCCCATTGATATTGAGGGATATTAATGACCATTGATTGTTAATTCTTGTTTGTTTTTTAACAAACAAGTGGTGGTGGTGGTGGCATTGTGTGTTGATTCTGCCCCCCTTGTTTTCTTTTGGGTGTTGGTAAATTGGGATTATCTATTGTCTATGTTTTTGTGAATATAGTTAACTTCCTTGGGTTGAAGTTTTCCTTCCAGAACTTTCTGTAGGGCTAGATTAGTGGTTATGTATTGTTTAAATCTGGTTTTGTCATGGAATATCTTGTTTTCTCCATCTATAGTGATTGAAAGCTTTGCTGGGTATAGTAGTCTGGACTGGCATCCATGGTCTCATAGTGTTTGTAGAACATCTATCCAGGACCATTGGCTTTCAGAGTTTCCATAGAAAAGTCAGGTGTACTGATAGATTTGCCTTTATATGTTACTTGGCCTTTTTCTTTTGCTGCTCTTAATATTCTTTCTTTATTCTGTATATTTGGTGTTTTGATTATTATGTAGTGAGGGGGCCTTTTGTGGTCCACTCTATTTGGTGTTCTGTAGGCTTCTTGTACTTTCAGTGGCATGCCTTTCTTTAGGTTGGGAAAATTTTCTTCTATGGTTATCATGAATATGTTTCTGCACCTTTGAGTTGGGTTTCTTTGCCTTCTTCTATACTATTATTCTTAGGTTTGGCCTTTTCACATTGTCCCATATTTCCTGGATATTTTTGTGTTTGGGATTTGTTGGACTTAAGATTTTCTTTGGTCGATAAATCTATTTCTCCTAATGTATCTTTAATGCCTAAGATTCTCACTTCCATCTCTTATATTCTGTTGGTTATGCTTGCATCTGTAGTTCCTGATTGTTTACCCATCTTTTCTGTTTCCAACATTCCCTCATACTGTGTTTTTTTTTCTTTTTTATTATCTCTATTTCAGCTCTCAAGCCTTGAACTGTTTGAATTGTTTCCTTTACTTTTTAGGTTGTTTTTTCTTGGCCTTCCTTGTTTTCTTTAAGAAATTTATTTCTTGCAATTTTTATTTTGGCTTTTCCTCCATTTCCTGAAATTTTTGTTTTTTCTTCCATTTTTAAGGGACTTTCTCATTACCTCTTTTAGGGTCTCTATCATCTTCATAAAGTTGTTTTTAGGGTTGTTCTCTTCTGCTTCATCTATGGTGGGAAGTTCAGTTCTTGCTGGTGTAGAGTCCCTACACTCTGGTGGCATCGTATTGATCTTTCTGTTGTTGAATGTGTTTTTATACTGTCATCTTCCCATCCCTTCTTCCAGTGGGTGCTGGTGGGGTTTCTCCCTCTCCTAGTGGGTATGGGTCCAAGGTTCTCTGCTGGTGGGTTGAATTTTTCGATGGCTCTCATTTTCCCATGGGTGGAGGCGGTATTAGCACCATAATGTTGGCAGACTCTGGATGACCTGGTCCGCCGGGACAGTTTCCCCCATGTGCAGTCCCCAGAACTCAAGAGGCTCTGAGCAGGGCACCAGAAGTTGGACAAAAATCATATTTTTCAATAAATATATTTTTAAAGAAGATAACTACATACCTCCTTCAACAACACAGCCCTGTGATCACTTCTTCATTACTGTTTTGAATTTTTTCCTATATTCAGCTTTATGCTAATCCAAATCTTTCTGACATACTTTTATATTTCCCCAAGAGTATATCATTTATGGTGCCTGTTTTCTGATATGCAAGAATAAATCGTCTCTGATATTTAAAACCAAGGAAGCTCTAAGAGTCTTTTCAATGTTCATCCTTGTGGAGTGTACCCTGAAAGTAATGGAACTTCTTTCAGTGTATACATAGGTATATAAATTTTGGGTATAATTTCACAGTTTGGAGGCCTTTTGAAGCCTCCAAATATCTTAGACTGTAGATAAAGAGCCCATATTTCTTGCCATATGTGACTTTAAAGAACAAAGGCCTGGCTGATATTGCAATACATGGTTAGATTTTGTGTGTGTGTGTGTGTGTGTTACACCGATGTTTCCGGAACAGTGTTGTGTCCTGTGTCTGGGTATAGATATGAAAGCATCCTTCCTTGGATAAAGTGTGAGGCTCTTTCTCAGCTTCCATGCAGGGGCTTGGGGAAGACCCACTTTTAAGGAAATGAGGCTGTAGAATTGTTTTGAACAAATAAGCAAGCTATGGGCTTTGCTGAGCTGGAAGCAATGCCATCAGGTATGATGTCATGGTGTGTAAAATTTTAGTCTGGACTTTCCTACATAGTTTTTTATGTTACCTTCTCATTCTACAGATAAAAACATGCAAATCCCGACAGCTGCAGTGACTGTCCCAAATCCACCCACCTCTTCCCCTCACACTGTTTTACAAGCCCCTCTTAATCAATTGTTTGAAAGAATGACTAAACTCCCATAGCTGATAAACCATCTGAAAGTGATTTCGGGGTGCTCTGGGCTGAAATCTCTTCTCCAAGGCCATTTCCACATCAGAATGGTCACATGCCATTTTCATCTGCTGTGACAGCTGGATTCTTCATGAAAATGTTTGCCTGATGTAGAATTATCACACACATACACACACACACACACACACACACACACACACACACACACACACACACACACACTTATACCTACTTTTAAGTCCTTATGCTTCCGATTCTTTTTTAACTTGTTCTTATTCTTTATAAATTTTTTTATTTTATGTTTTGTTTATGTGTATGTGTGTGCACACCTGTTTTTGCACTACATGTGTAAGTGCCTATGGAGGTCAGAAAAGGATGTCGAGTCCTGGAATTACCAGTGAGTGAGTGAGTGACAAACCATCCAGATTTGGGGCGGGGAACTGAATCCTGGTCCTCTAAGACAGTGGCAAAAGCTCATGATGACTAGGCCATTAGTTACTTCTCTTTTGTGGTAGCAAAACACCATGACCAAGGCAACTTATAAAATAAAGTATTCAGTTTGGGGGCTCACAGTTCCAGAGGGCTATAGTCCTTGACCAATTGTGGCAGCAGTCATGGTACTAGAGTAATAGATGAGAGCTTATATCTGATCCACAAGCAGGAGGCAGGGGGGGAGCTAATTAGTAATAGTGTGGACTTTTGAAACCTCAAAGCCCACCCCCAGGGACATACCTCCTCCAATAAGGCCACACCTCCTAATCCTTCCCAAACACCAACTGTGGCCCAAGCATCAAACATTGGAGCCTATGGTGGCCATTCTCATTCAAACCATCACAGCCATTTCTCCTGTCTTGGACTTAGTTAAAGTCTGTGTTTGTTTTGTTCCTCTGTCATCCTTTTTATTCCTGGAGGAATAACAACTTTACTCAACTCTGCCAGGTATGAGATAAAATAATTGTCATCACTGAGAAAAAAAAAATGATGCTGGTTGGAAAATACGTATCACAGACAACAGCTTTAGAGTTTGATGGGAATGGAATAGAATTAAGATGCAGGTGTCAACACTGAGAACATTTAAAACACAAAACACATGCGAGAGTTTTTCTGGGGACCCTCTGCAATAATTACCTACAAGTTCCTCCCTAAATCAAACCTGCTTCCCTTCCACCAGTCACTTTCAAAATAATCAAGAAACCATTTGATTCAATGTTTTCTTATTTCATTTAGCGACTGCTTTTACTTTACACGATTTTTCACTTACAAATCCACAGTATGTCAGCACTAGGACACACTGGCGGAGACTTATTGCTAAACTGTAGTCAAAGCTCAATCTGCCCCTTGATTTCTGTGTGGAATTCATGTGCACTTAGAAAAGCATATGTTTGGGGTGGGTGTGAGCACAACAGTCTATGCATGCACAGAATTCTCAACTGATTGAAAAAGGAAAAAAAGGAACAGTTTTCAAGTCAGTGATTGCCTGTGCCTTTATTCATCAGTCAAATTTAACTAGTAAAACTGATCACTAAAAATTTAACTAAAAAAAAAAAACTGACAAAATCCAGCAGTCTCTGTGCTATAACATTGTGCAAATAAAATAATGACCAGCATGCTATATCATTGAATCTTTGTAACAACCTTCCCCTCTGCCAGTGAACAACCTAAGGCAAGGAGAGAGAAGACAACCTGCTCTCCAGAGAGAGTTGAAGATGGCATTCCACCCATGTCATGTGACTCCCAAGCCCAGGCTGGTCAGTATAAAGAATTTATGATCTCAGTAGACAGCAATGGACCGAACTAATACATTCAAACCCCCTAGAAGCTGCTGCAGACAAAGATAAATTTGTCTAAATCATGCTAAATTTCAGATAGAACAAAGTCCACAGTAACTGTTGCTGTCCTAGGAAAGCTCCTCCTTGAATGTTTACCCATTGAGGTTGAGATGTATCCTTGAAGTAACCAAGACTCCAGAAGGACAGGGGCACTCTGAAGCCTGTGACAGTAAATTGCACATTGTAGGAAAGAGGAAGAACTGTAGGGATGAACAAAGTCCCATCTTCTAAATAGAATGATTGATGGATTCTTTTGCCATTAGTAAGACTTCTAGTCTATGATTATCAAGTCCCAGATATTTCTCTTTCATCTAAACCCCTAGTGGAGTCAAACACAGGATAAATTATATTATGAACATATTAAACTTGCCAAAACACTTTGAGAGCCAAATCCGTTGCATGTATCCATTGATCAGTCCTCTCTACTTATCTTTTAACGACTCCATGCAGAAGGTGGAAGCTCAGAGACCTCCCAAAAAGACTGACCATATGCATGGTCTCAGCTCTCCCAAGGGACATGAGCAGAGGGGTACCAAACAATCCCACCTCTGTGGCCCAGATTTTTTTTTTAACATGGGGCATCACTGTGTACTTCTAGAAGGCTCGAAACTCTCTTTGTAGATGAGGCTGGCCTCAAACTCATAGCCTCTGCTCCTAGTGCTACAACTGAAGATGCACACCACCACTCATGGCTTGCTGTCCAGATTAAGGAGGATCTAAAAGTAACTGTCAGTGTAGCTTCATTGAGTGCCTACCTCTCAAGGACAGAGATATGAGGTGACACTTGGTTGTATCTGGGTTTGCTGACTTTTCTACTAAGACCCCAACTTCACAAGAACTTACTAAATATTTACTGAGCACCCAATAAATTTCACAGAGATACTAAGGATCCAAAAGAAGGGGAAATTGATGCTGGACATGGTGGCACAGGCTTGTGATCCCAGCACTTTGGAGGTAGAGGTAAAATGATCAGGACTGCAAGACCAGATTCTGAAACACAGTGAACTTGAAGTCAGTCTGGACTACAAATGCTATTTTAAAAAGTAGTAATAATAAAATAAATATGTAAATAAAGGTAAAGATTGTCCCTTATTCTTAATTACATCATCTCTAATATTGTTTATTTATTAACCATTTGACAAATAGTCCTTGAGCTTGTGTGGTTGGGAGCTATAAGAGTATACACATGAAAGTAAATGGATGTTATGTCTAACATTATCTTTATTTCCTCCCCTAATGTCAAGGTGTTACAAGAACCCCATCAGAGATGACCATTCAAACACATTGTACAGCCAACTGAAAAGTCTTTATTCCAGCTGGCTGGGACTACACACAGATATTTAGGGACCTAAGTATAGCCCAAGTGTCCAGAACACAGGTTTTTGAAGGCAGAAACCCCTATCCTGGCCTCTTGCACAGCACTTTGAGGGGTGTGGGGGTAGAAAAGCAAGCAGTTTGACAGAAGTTAAGTGGTTAGCTTGAGGAGGAGGTTTTTACAAGCAGGCAACTTAACAGAAACTAAGATGAGTTAGCTGGGACATCCTGACCTTGTGTTCCTAGAATAGAGTTGGGTAATTTTCCACAGGATTCCCCATTAAGGAGATCAAATTCTAGCTAAACTTGAAATGACCTTAACAATAAGGCAAGATGGAGGAACCTTTGCACTGTCTTGCTCTGTCCCACTGGATCTATGGGAGTGAGTCAAAGCATTGACTCATCCTTTCTGAGAGGGCATATTTGGTCCTAGGGATCAGTAGCTTAGTTGGCCTTGCAAATGAGGATGCAGGGCCCCACTGTTAGCTCGATGAGAATAAGAATCGATGATATGGCTAATGCTGACAATAAGATGGGTCAACTAAGGGACCAGGCAAACAGAGACTGACACCAAATAACTGATCTACACCTTCTTCCCTTTCTTTGATGCATTTCCTCTCTCTCTCTCTCTCTCTCTCTCTCTCTCTCTCTCTCTCTCTTTCTTTCTCTCTCTCTCTCTCTCTCTCTCCCTTTCTCTTCTCTTTTCTCTTTCATTTTCTTTCTCTTTCCCTTCCTACCAACTATTCTTTTTTCCTGTCTTTCTCCCTCCACCTTCTTTCAATCATCATCCCTCATCACTTCCTTCCTTTGCGTCTTTAAAGTAGTTGTCCATGCATGCACTCCAGGGCCCTGGCACCCAGCTCCCACAAGCACTGCTTACCCTCCCCTCCTACCTTAGAACAGCAGGTGCAGAAGCCCAGGGAGCCTGCTGAAAGCCAGACTTGGCCCAGACATTGGCCCACCTCCTCCCAGCTGCCTCAACTCCTGTGCATAGGAGGTAAGAGGCTGATTTCCAGGGGACATCTGGGAATGTGGGGGTAAATACCCACTGTCTCACAGAGCCTTTCCAGAAACCCAACAGGTGATTCATCAGGTCCTTGAGTGACTTGAGTTACTGTGAATTAGCTGGTAGAGCTCCTGGATGCTGCTTTTAATCCTCCCAAATTATGACTGGGGCAAGGGAGGGGAGCTTCCAACACCCTTTTGCCTTAAAACATTTTCCATCAGACAGACAAGGAAGGGTCTATGGCTTATCTGATAATGGTGGGGTTTGGGTCTTTCAATTATACAATTTTACAAGTCACTGCAAGAAGATGGCATAGGTCATGAATGGGAAAGAAGTTGGATTTCCACTTTTCCCCCAAATGGAACTAGGAAATTGCTTCCCCCATCCCCAGCCTGACTGGCTGCTTGGGGGCGTGTGTTGAAATGCAGCTCCAGGAACTCTTTTCCTTCTCCCTGTGGCAGGGCTGAGAGAACAGGCAGATGTTTTGGGTTTCTGTAGGTGACCTGGTTGGACCGAAAGGATTCAGATCCCCAACAAGAGAGCACAGATCTTTTTTTTTTTTTTAAGAATAAGTCTCTGTATTTATTTGGGAGCTGGGTAGCAGGCCCCAAAAAAATAAAAATAAAACAACTACACCCGAGAGCACAGATCTTAAGCCAAGGGGAGAGGAGGGTCTCACACAAGGAGGCTGCTACATCCATGGCTCAGAGGCTGCTGGCAGCACCTTACTTACCAACAACAGCAGTAGTCAGCTGTAGTATAGCCATAGTCACCACCAGATGTGAGGCACATACAGTGCTCAGAGGCAGCTGTGGCTGTGGTTTCAGGATCGCTCAGTCCCCCTTCTATATTAGATCTGCTTCTCTAATCAACAGAACTGACAGAGAAAACTCACAGGGGTAGGGCAGTAATACAAAGAAACACATAGCAAAGACAAACAGGGGTGGCCACCACACATTCATACACCTGAACAGACCAGGGTAGTCTGGTGGTGTCTCATACAGACCCTTAACACAGGATCTACAGTCCTGTCTGACCTGCCCTCTTGTGTCCTAACCAGATGTCACCTCTTACAGACCACACTTATGTCCAGAGGTGTTCAGAGCAGATGGATTTTGATTTAGCTTCTTTTTTCCTTTGGGGTAGTGGTATTGGGGTATCTTCATAGTGCTCAGCAGTGATCAGTCAAAGAGGATTTTCCCAGGGCCCTGGAACATCTAAGGTTATTTGTCCCCAAGAGTCCTCTCCAGCAGCACGCTCTTCCCGTTCCTGGGGATCCTGAGGCCCCTAAGTGTCTGAGTCCAGTCTCTGCATAACAGTGGAGGCCTCCATAATGTTACAAGTAGCACACCAGAGATGACCACTCAGACACAGTTTATAGCCAATTGAAAGTCTTTATTCCAGCTGGCTGGGACTACACTCAGGTATTTGGGGACCAAGGTACAGTCTCAAGTGTCCAGAACAAGGGTATGTGAAGGCAGTAACCATATCCTGGCATCTCACTCAGCAGCTTGAGGGGGCAGGGGTGGGGCATTTCACGTAAGCAAGCAATTTGAAAGAAGCTAAGATAGCAGGAAGCAAATAACTGGCAAGGGGAGTTGCATACAGGCAATTTAATAGAAACTAAGATAAGTTAGCTAGGACATCCTGACATTGGGTTCCTAGAATAGAGCTGGGTAGTCTTCCATGGAATACTCCACTAAGGGGATCAAATTCTGGTTAAACATAAAATGACCTCAGGAAGAATACAAGATGGGATAACCTTTGCACTTGTCATGTCTTTTCACAAATGAACTTCAACAGATGTCCATGGAAAGCTAATAAATGATGACTACAAGTCAAGACAAAGCTATGCTAAGAAACTTGACTAGTGGGAGAGATGTTGAAGAGGGAATAAGTAGACCAGGAATCACAATGCAGAGGAGTACAACTGGGTAATTACATCAGATACAGAAGAGGGACAAGAAATGTGCAACTAATGACACTAGAACTCAGACTTGGAGCAGAAAGATGAGCTTCCAGAAAGTGTCCCAAGGCCTGGAGGGGCAAGTGGTGGCACATTAAGCTGGAAAGAAAGGATGAGAGAAAACCTGCTCCTAACAAGTCTTCTCTCTCCAGTGGGTCATGAATTCTAGCTCTTCTGCTGCCTGGGACTTTGGTTTCTACTTCCTTTGTGCAGTAGGAACTTGTTCTCACCTTTGTACCACAGTAACAAAATGGTCCCCAAGCAATGGCTGGAGATGGTAGACCAATCTTCTCAGGTCTTGGCAGGGGGAGGTGCACTCTTTTGCCTCCTGCTGACCAATACCTGAAAATGGCAGTCACCTCTTGTTTGTCCTCTGTTGTCCTTTTGCAGAAACATCACCAGGACCAAAATCCTACAAATCTTGACTAACACTTCATTTGACTTCAACCTGATCTACTTTCCAATTTCTCCAGCCTCTGTCTCCATTACTATTCCTTCCACTCTCTCCTCCACTCTGTTAGAACTACTTTCATAGGTCATCTATGATACTCTGATGGCCATAGCTAAGGGCTATTTCTTTCATTCTCCATCTCCTGGACCTTCTGAGAATGCAGAGAGTCCCAGCTTATGAGAGTTGGATTTGTGGTCTTCCCACTTTAAAAGATACAAAAGCAATGCACATTCAGTAGAGTGGGCCGGGCATATGCCTTAGGAGACACTCTGGTGCAAGCCACAGTTCCTGCTCAGGCATGTGACCACCAGGGCAATAACCAATACCCAAGGAGCAGGGTTGCTAAGTTACAGCAGAGCAGGTCTGGGGTTTTGAATGCATTCTTGGCTGTTTCTGTGTTGGTCAGAGCATCACCCTCAGAACTCAGGAGCATTGTTGTGTGATGTGGTCAGCTTTGCCTCTTCTGGCCTCCATGAGTCTACTTCTGGCTTGCCTACTCTTCCCCTTTGTTTTAAGGCCTCAGTTTCTCTCATCTCTTCAGAAGAGCATTCTCCAGGATGTTCATACCTCTGGACAGTTCTACTCCACAGCTTCACATGGTTCTCTTCTGGTCTTGCTCTCCATGGCCTCTTTTATGCTAACAAAGAGATCTACGTATGAGTAGTTCAAACTTCTTCATAAAAATTGATGATTTCTGTAACTTTTCCTTTGTTTTCCTGCTATCTATGATGCTTCATCTACATTGACATGCATTTAATTCTTATTACATATGAATTTGTTCATGCTGTGCTATCTTCCCTAGTCACTCAGTTTCCATCTGCCACCGCCTTACCTTGAAGACCTACTTAGTTTGTTCCATCTTCAGAGGGATTTTTCTTGGGTTCCCTATCTATACTCTTCTCTTTCACTCTCTTCTTCCTTTCCTCATAATACACAGAACATAAATTTCCTTGTTGGTGCATTTGCTTATATATGTTGTATCCATATGTCCATTCACTTTCTCTCAACCTCATAACTGAGACCATGTCTGTTTCATCAATTCAGCCCTGATGGCACCTATTATGGTGCCTGGTGCACAGTGGGAACTCTGTAGCTATCCCTTGGATGAATGGCTGAGCTCATAAGTAGATTCACTATCTATTTCTCCCCTTTAAGAAAAGAACCCCACACTGGGTTTGCCATCCTAGGTGCTGATGCTGGAGACAGGCTTGCAGACTTTAGTTCATACACAAATAAACCAAACATCTGAAATGCAGTGAACACTGATCTGAGAGGAACTGGGAGGGTGGGTTCTGCAGGATAAGACTTTCAGGAAAGGGACATGCATGGTTCATGAGGAATTTAATGCTAAGAACACCAATTTGATCTGATAGCCCAAACTCCACCTCGTGTGGGTTGGTGTCACACACCATTGATGCCTTTGGCTCACTGTTGTTTCATCTGAATGGCAGAGTTGATGCCACAGACACAAGAAACTTTCTCAAGAAGGTGTTGTCACTAAGGAGTGTTCTCATTTCTAGAGTCCTTCAATTTCTTCTCCTCTCCAGGAGCAGGGGCCTTCAGATTCTATTTCTATTAAAGCCAGTATTGTTATTACATTAGCATGTTGTACATTGGGTTATACTTTACCATTTTTTCAGCTTGATTCAGCACTGGGTGTACAGGAGAGCTGTACTGTTTACTTTTCTGTTTCTGTGATAAATTATCATGGCCAACAGCAACTTAAGGAAGAAGGAGTCTATTTTGGCTTCCAGTGGAACAGTGGAGTGGGTATGGTATGCCTAAAGGAGCAGGAAGCTGGCTGGCTATGTGGTGGCCTATAGGCTCATATATTTGAATATGTGGTTCCCAATTAGTGGAACTATTTGGGAAGGATTAGGAGATATAGTCTTTTATGTATGGTATGTTACTGGGGATGGCTTTGAGGTTTCAAAAGTCCATGCCAGGCCTAGTGCCTGCCTGCTATGCTCCCCACCATGATGATCGTGGACTCCAACCTTCTGAAACTATAAGCAAAGCCCAAGTAAATGCACTCTTCTATAAACTGACCTGGTCATGGTGTCTTTATCACAACAATGGGAAACTAACTAAGATACAGGTTGACCATATTTCCAACTATAGGCAGGAAGCAGAGAGTTATATAGATTCGCGCTTGATTAATTTTGGTGTGGGATGTTTTTGTTTATTTACAAGGCTTTTTTGGGACAAACCTTATGAAATTATTTTTAAAATGAAAGAAGAAAGCAGAGACACAGAGAGAACAGAAGGTATGGAGACGTTACAAATGGTCAAATCCCACCCCCAGTGACATATTTCCTTCAGCAAGGCTGCCCCTCTTAAAGGTTTCATAACATTCCCCAAACACTTGGAGACCAAGTGTGCAAGTGCATGAAGCTCTGGGGCACAGTACTCACTCAAACCGCCACAAAAATCCTCAATAAATGTTCATGGGCAAGCGAGTAGTGCTGCCAAACCATAGCAAGGCAAATTAGCCTGTTGGCCACAGATGTGTGGGAAGGGTTGACCCAGTTGCTCTCCAAGGCAGGCTAACATCATATGTGGAAGTTTCTCTCTACAGTCAGGGTGCCTGGGATAATGGGCAATTGGTTACCTAAAACAAAGGCAGCAAGAGCCTAATGGAAGGAAGAGGGGGGATAAGGACAGGAAGAGGAGCTGGCAGCAAGGAATGCTACGAAGATAATGCGAACGGTACCTTTTATTTTGTTCCAGGATCACTGCTGCAAATTTAAGTTGTCTCCTAGACAGTGTGAACATCAGAAGACTTACCTGAAATGTAAGATTTCAAGGGGATACCATGCATAATGACACTGTAAAAGGAAACCTTTATATTACACTCAATTGTCAGTAATGGCACATTAAGCATCCTAACACTTGCATAGCTGCTGTAATTTGCCTCACATGGCTGACTTACACTGCTCCCAGGAGATAATTTACCCCTGTTTGCTTACCAAAGGAACAGAACAAATCCTGTAATATCTTTCCCCCTCATCTTCAGCCAAGAAATGATCTTTGTGTGGGGATTTTGATGAAAGCTTTTCAACAGCCACGGGAGCCCAGAGATGGCAAAACCCCAACACAGCTCCCCTGCATTCTAGGTAGGAAAATGTTAAAGGAGTTTAAAACATTCTACACTGTCGCCTGTTAAATCACAAAACCCTGTTGATTTCCATAAATCCCTGGCACCATTGATGAGGTTTACCTTTCTTCTAAGAAGGCTACCCTGACTTACCTATCTCTTTCCATCTCTTCATGTGTCACCCATGCCTCTAACACCTGCCCATGCACCCACCCTCCCATCCACTTATATGTTCCTGTTCCCACATCCACAGGGTAGACTCGGGAAGATTTCTGTGCTTGACATCATTTCTACATGTTCAAAAATCCATATGATCTATGCAATAGTAGCTCCCTTCTCTGCATCTGTGTGCTGTCTACACTGCCTGTTTCTTCTCATCTCCAACCGGCTCAGCTGTGACCCTTTCTATCAATATTAGCTATCATGTTACTAAAGACACTCTGCATATGGTCACCTTCTCCTATTCTCTTCTAGTGCCTTCTCTACTCTTATACAATGTGCTGCCCCCCTCCTGACCTTTCTGGGTGTTTTTCTTAGGTTTGCTGCTGTCTTAGTTAGGATTTCTATCGATGTGATAAACATCATAGTCAAAAGCAAATGTAGCAAGGTGGCAGGTTGGGGTGGGGGGTCATCTTACAGCTTCAATCCATCATGAAGGAAGTCAGGGTAGGAGGCAGGAACTGAAGCAGAGGCCATTGAGCAGTGCTGCTTAATGGTTTGCTCTATGACTTGCTTAGCCTGCTTTCTTACACAACTCAGGACCACTTTCCCAATGGTGGCACTGCCTACAGTAGGCTGGGCCCTCATACATCAATCATTAATTTTAAAAAAATGCTTCACAGACTTGTGTAATGATAGCTCTTGCTGCCAGCTGCCTGGGTTCTGCTGCCCTTTAGGGCCCCCAAATAACACACAGAGTCTTATATTAGATACAATCTTGCTGGCCAATGACAACGACTTCTTATTTGCTATCTGCCTTAATTATCAATCATAACGACTAACCTATATATTTTTATAAGGACTTATCTTACCGAGGTCGCCGGCTGGGATTAAAGGTGTGTCATTCCAAGTGCTAGCATCAAAAATGTGATCTCTGTTTCTCTTTTAGACTCAGTCACTCTCATGTAGCCCAGGGTGGCCTTGAACTCATAGACATTCATCTTCCTCTGTCTTTCCAGTGCTGGGATTAAAGGTGTGGCCACCACTGTCTGTCCTCTATGGCTAACTAGTGGCTTAGGTGTGTGTGGCCAACTAGTGGCTTAGCTCTTCATTCTGATCTTCAGGGAAGCTTTATTTGTTAGATTACAAACATAATATCACTACCCAAGTAAAGGCAAGTACTTTACCACTAAGCCCAGTCTTTGCTCAGGTAATGGATCTGCCCACAATTAAGATGTGTTTCCCCAATGTAACCAAGATAAACCCACCCACAGGATTTAACATGAAAATAGTATGGTCAAATTTGTGTTCCTGAAAGACTGTTCTGCAATGTGAAAAATGGACAGAGTTGGGACAATTGGAGGGGCTGATGTCATAAGAAAATAGTGGGACAGTTGTCTTTAGGCCTTGAGATCTATTTTGATGGGAAAATGGAATTTCACTAGGTGGGGAATGTTCTTGTGGAAGTTAGAATTGTCTCTTTACAAAACTCTAATGTTACATTGGAGGCAGACCTCTGGACATGCCTGTGGTGGGTTATCCTGATTACATCTTTAATTGATATGGAAAGACCCATCTGAATTGTGGTAGGCCCATTCTCTAGGCAAGGGATCCTGGGCTATATGAAGAAATCAAGCCAAGTATGTAAGCATACATCCGTTGTTGTCCTCTTCTGGCAGTGGCCATAATATATCCAGCTGCTTCAAGCCCCTAATGACTTGACTTCCCCCACCATGATGTATTGCAACCAGGAACTGTGAGCTGAAACAACCAGTTCTCCTTAAGTTGTCTTTGTCAGTGTATTTTATCACAGCAACAGGAACTGAAACTAAGACAGAGTTTCATATGTGTGCCAGACAGGGACTTGTTGAGTGGGTTCAAGGACTATTTCTGCCTATCCACCTGGTATACGTTAAGTGCTCATAATGGTTATGAATATGTCCTAATGCGGGTCGTGTATCTTTTCCTGTTGTCCTCAGTGGCAGAACTGCAATACAGTTCTATTTCTATTGTGTATTAACCCACAGAACGGCCTAAGCAGCTGCCTGTGCCAGCTTCTGGCCAGCCTTCCTCCTCGGGCGATTGATGTGCATAAGCACCATTAGCTCTTCCCCTGGCAGAAGTGTCTCTCCTTTTTTTTTTCCCTGATCATGAGAAAGGCATAAATATTTTGTGAACTGATACATAGGCTTCTGGATTAAAAGCCCAGCTCCTAAAGGAGAAGATATTTGTAGACCATTAGCATTGGCAAGGGATTATGCCATGAATTGGCTCCCAGAGACTAGCTTTTCCACCCACTTGGCATTTAGCTCACTTTACAAAAATTGCTTCTGTAATTGGCTTTTCCCCTCCTGGACCATAACAAAATGAGGGCAAGCACCATTCCTTCTTGTTCTTTTCTGCATTTAGCAGAGGGCTAAGGCACAGCCAGGCCCACATTGGGTGTCAGCCACATTGATTCCCAGATCATCACAGAAACAGGCCAAGAGACAAAGGTTTCTCTTGAACTGAGGCTTGGACTAATAGTGAATGATGAGGCTTCTTTACTAATGTTCTGTCAAATCTGTCAATCAAGAAATTCAACAGGGCCACTTGGAAAGGAAAGTGTTCCAGGAAAACTTCAGGAACAAATTTGTGAGCAGAGGTTTTCAAGAATCGGTAGTATTTCCCAAGGTTAAGAGGCCCAGTCATTACAGAAGCAAGTCGGTGTACCACCTAATACAAAGCAATGATTCACAGAAGCAAGACTAGCTTGTGAAAATCCAGACCTTACCTACGTTGGCAGCTCCTCGAGCTCTCAGCCTATCCAAACCCTCGCCTATGCTACCAATCTAAACCCCAGGCAGAAAAGTCTCTCCATCATTTTTCCAAGAGGAGCAGCAGCTTCTTGTGCATAGAAGTGGCTTAGTAAAACTGATGTGCTCAGATGGAAACTGTACTAAAGAGGATGGGCTTTTTTACTTAGTGCTGATTTGTGCCTGAGCTGTTAGAGATTTACCATCCCCATCTGTAAAATGGGGATAGTAAAATCAATCCTGCAGTATTGTTGAAGCACCTGGAGATAGTTTACTGAAGCTTCTAGGCACATAGTAGGTGTTCGGCATATGCTAGGCATTTTATTTTTATGTCACAAAAATCAGTAGTAGTGCTAACTCTTTGGTATTAAAGTCAACCATAGGTACACAAGATGCATCATATTCTAGACAGAATAAATGAACATTGTTTTAGGGGTGAGATATGTATAATGGGAGTGTTCTATTGGTTTTCCTTTCACACACAAATTTTAGTCAAAAAATAGCAGCTAAAATGTTTTTCTTTTTAATGTGTAAGAACCCAAATCTTTCAAATGCATATATTGAAAACCTAGATTTTGGTTAGACACCTGTAATTTGGAATAATAGAGTTAACAAATCTTGAATTTTTTCTTAAACATAAAACATGTAAGACCTACAGAAATGCAGCCAATGATAAAAAAACAGGTGTTTTAACAAGATATTTATCTATAAAATGAATAAAAACCATCAGCTACTAAAGGTGACTAGCATGTACCAAGTACGATTGGTAGAGCTGGGCGTGGGAAGTTTTGATTTCTTAGAGAACATGGTACTGAGCTGGGAATGTGGTTCACAGATAAAGGATTGGCTTGCCATGCCCAGGGTCCTGGGTTTGATTATCAGCACCAAGAACATAAATAGTAAATAAATAAATTAATTAAATAGATGACAATGAAGTTGTAGTACTACCTCCTGGGTAGGTGCTGGAAACTGAACTTGGGGCTTCTCCAAAAGCAGTATGACTATTAAGCAACTCTCTAGCACACAAATGAGTTTTTAAATGAAATATAGTTTTCCACCTAATGTTTTGTTGAATTAGTCTATCTTGCTGTTAGAAAAAAAGTCAGATAATTATGACTGTCAACTAACACAATTAAAAATATAGAATTCTATTTCTACTTCCCATGTTTCTTTGTTGACTCTAGCACCATCATGAAAAAGATCACAGTTCTTCATCCATCAAAATTTGTCTGAAAAATCTCAAAGTTGGTTTCACAGTTAATACATTATTTGAAAGAGTTTGTTAGAAAAATCATCCACCAAGGAACCTAGCGTTCCATGTAGATAGTGGACATGCATGAAGGCGTGAACACAGTCCAGGGGGTGTGAGGGAAGGAGCTTGGTGCTGACTGGCACCAGATCTGCACATAGTAGTTGCCTAATGATTCGGGGAAAGTTAAGGATAGGTTTCCAGATCTGCTCAGAGGAGTGTTTTGTGAGACCATAGTTTTCATTGGCTTTTTGTGTCCATAGGGTATAAAGGCAAATAGTAGGGCCCTCCATTTAAATGATAACTACGAATTTGGTCTGTTTTCTTCCACATCTTTGTTTACACAGAAACTGTCCTAGTGCTTTGCATTTCACTCACAGTGCTTTCCAAAGATTTTTGTCTAGTTCTTCTTTACCAGCTGGACTCTTCCATTTCTCTGGGAACACCACACCTCACATTCAATGTATTCAAGCAATTTCCTCACTCAGTCAGTAGCTGAGGCGCTTTGTCTTCCTTTGACTTTGAACTCCCTGGAGTAGATCCCCATGGAACCCTGTGCCCAGCACATCCCAGTTCTTCCTGGGAGCTTTTACAATATTTCCACTACTAGCCATGGGAGCTAGACAAGAAGTCAAATGATACAAAGACATTCCTCTAGAATTTTTACTCTGGGCCACTATGTTTCTCTCATAAACCTAAAGCTGTGAGAAGGAAAATCTGGAAGCTTGCCATTCTCTACCGACTGGGCAAGTTTCAGCTAAATGAGAAAAAATGAAGTCAAGACTCTACAAAGAAAGCTAACACTGCGAAGAGATGATACCAAAAATGGATCCAGCTGTTCCTGCTTCAGGTACATCTTAGCCATTCTGTCCCTGGGTTGCTAAACTCCTAAAAGCACCACTCTTTCCAAATCTAATTAGGATGGATTTCTAATTCATAAAGTCGGTGTTCTTAAAAGTCTACTCTTGCCGGGCATTGATGGCACACACCTTTAATCCCAGAACTTGGGAAGCAGAGGCAGGAGGATCTCTGTGAGTTCAAGGCCAGCCTGGTTTACAGATGGAGTTCCAGGACAGCCTCCAAAGCTGCACAGAGAAACCCAATCTCGAGGGAAAAAAAAAAAAAAAAAAGGTCCACTCTTGGTCATTCCTTTAACCTGCTCTTGTTAGTCACCACCACCTGTGCTTACTGAGGACTTCCTTTGAGCCGTGGAATCTGAACAGGAGAGGAAACAGGAGGGTGGAGACTCACACTGCTGCACAGGGCTCAGTATCTTAGAGATTGCCGAGCCCAGACTGCTACCTGGTCTCCCCAGACTCAGGCAGTCTGGGCTTTTAACTACTACCTGCCCTTTTGCTCTCAGTTTGGCAGAACTTCCTTTTCAAGAAACAAGTAAAGGCAAAAAACCAAGATTCCTGTGCTCTTGTGATTGTATTTCAGAATCTTAGCATTGGTCATTTGCTGTGAGGCCCCTCAGCATACACTGTATGCATCCCAATATTCAATCTCTTCTAACAGATAGCCCAGTCCTCGGCTTAAAACTCTGCCTGTGACATGTTGTTCATTCTCCAAGGACACTTTTGCTGTAACCAGAGACTTCCCTGCTCCATGCTTGACACACATTGCATTGCCCTCTTAGTCCACAGTCCATACAAAATCATGGTTAATTTGTTACCTATCTAACTTTAATACTGAGTTGAGAGCTCCATGTAGGCATGGATGATGTATCCTTCAGTTATTTGACTTTGCCGCTGACACAAACCTACTTAATAATAGATACTTAATAGCCATCTGTTGAGCCAAATTTAATTTGGGAGCATGCATAATCCCATCACTGCAGATGGAAAAATATTCACCAGTCTATATAGATATGAAAAATGACCCTACTACTATGGCTCATGAGAGAGTAGAGAAACTACCTGGCCTGGCTACTGGAAGACTCCCAGCACAGCACTCCTAATATAGCTTCTTCCCAGTGCCTATCAAAGTGAGTATTATACATGGATTTCCACCCAGGCATTCAGTAGTATAGTCAGTGATTTATTTATAATGCTTTGTTGCATCTCAAGTAATATTCTGATTATTGGTTTTAAATAAATTCTTCTCTCGTATAATACTTCTTGACTACGGTTTCTAATCCCTCCTCTCCTCTCACACCTCCCCTCTCCTCTAGATTCACTCCCCCTCCATTTCCCCTAGGAAAGGAGCAGGACTCCAAGAAATAACAACCAAACATGACAAAACAAGATACAATAAGACTAGGCAAAAGCCCTTGTATTGAGGCTAGATAAGGCAACCCAATAGAAGGAAAAGAATCCCCAGAGCAGGCCAAAGAGTCAGAGACACACCAGCTCCCACTGTTAGGAGTTTCACAAAAACACAAAGCTAACAGCCATATTATATACGCTGAGGACCTGACTCAGACCCATATGAGTCTGGGCTTTGCCACTTCAATCTCTGTGATCCCATGAGATCCCTGCTTAGTTGATTCAGTAAGCTATGTTCTCTTGATGTCCTCTATCCCCTCTGGCTCTGACAATATTCTCCACCCCACTCTTCCATGGGATTCCACAAGCTCTGAAAGGAGGGAATCACTGGAAACCTCTAATTTAGGCTCTCTTGTAAAAAAAATATTAATCTTTTTGTCATGGTTGGTTTTGTATTAAGTGATTGGTATAAGACAATGTAGGACAACACAGTGTCTTTATTTCCAAAACTGAGATGACTGTTTCATGGCTCAAACTCCTAGTGTGCCTCTAGGCCTGGTCATGAAGCTTAAGATTTGCTTTTTGGGGATTAATGACTAAAACCCTCCAGTAGATGAACTACCATCAGTTTTCCACAAACCAGACAGTGGGGGATGGTTGGCAGTGGGCAATTGGCTATGCCATGTAAGGAATGGGAGACACAGCTGCCAAGATCTAATGTTTCCAGTGAAAACACTGAAGAAAGAGAAATCACAGTGACTTCCAAATCTATATCATGTAGGCTACAAGGTGTGCTTTGTGCTTAACATGCAAAAGGCTTTGAGTTTGGTCCCTAGCACTATAAACCAACAAAAAAAAGCACTACTTACCATATAATACCAATATGTGTGTTGCCAAATTTAGGTAGTCATGGTCAATAGTTTGCTTCAACCCCATCTTAACTTGCAACCCACCTTAATTCTAGATGTCTTTCTTCCCACCTAAAATGCTGGGTAACCACAAAAGCAAACCTAGTATTAACCTAAGAGAAGATCAAGAAGCACACCTCATGAGGGCACATTCTATCAAAGAGACTTGATTTTGAAAGAGCCCTGAAGTATCTGTGAATCAACCCTTTTGGAAAAGCATCAGTTGTTGAGAGAACATGACTATCAGTTTCTTGCCACTGAACTTACACTGTTTTTAGAGACATCTCTATGCAAAGTTCAATGAAAATTTTGCATATGAAATAAGACCACAAGTATTCTTAGCATAGGGTATTGACTTAAGTCAATACCCTATGCTAAGACATGTGAAACCATGTGAAACCCCACTGTCTGGTTTGTGGAAAACTGATGGTAGTTCATCTACTGGAGGGTTTTAGTCATTAATCCCCAAAAAGCAACAGTGTGTGGTACTTCTGTTGGCTCTTGAGAATCTCTACATTTTAATTAACTACTAAATAATCCTCTTCAGTCAGATCAGCTTGATACCCTGAGTAATAAATGGTGCAGCTAACTGAATCTTTAGATATCTCTATTAATTCTTCCAAGGTTAAAAAAGAAAAAGAGAAGGGAAAGAACACCAGATAAGATGGGTGGATATCCCTGGATAATAGAACTGACACTGAATCGAAACTGTACTTACACACTTCTGATTAGTTCTTTCTAGGTCTTGAGAACTGAGGAATGCAAGCTTCCCTTTTCCTTGATAACTGCTACTTCTCAGCTGCATGTCTGATGATTTTCATGGTTATCAACCTAGTATAAGAGTTGATAAATCCATAGCCAAATTAAACAAGGATGTCACTGAGGGTTCAAGATTCCAGTTTTCATTAGACATTTTCTACCATCTTAAAAGAACCACAGCAAGACAGGGCTGCCATAGCACAAAGAGAATGATGGTCTGCTTCCCACTGGTGATGAGGGAGTGCATGCCTTACCATGAAGAGGAAATGCAAGTCTCCAAAGAGTGAAGAGTGCTGTCTATCTTGGTATACACATGTCTAAGATGATTCTCATATGCTGCACCTAGTCACTTGGGTGGATCCTTATTGGAACTCACAAGTGCTGTTTGAGGTGATACCATGCATAGAACATCTCACCCAATCTTTAGAAACCATATAAACTATGCATTACATAAATACAGATTTGCCTAGGGCATACACATGTATATGCACACACATATATTCTTAACATGACATGTGTACACATATTTTCTAGTGCTGACAACTGAGCGGGCTTAGAGACAAAGGAACCCGATAACAATAAACTCATTCACAATGAGACCTTGGTATCTAGATATCATTCTTCAAAAAAAAATAAGGATCCATTCTAAGAGAGGGACACAAAAATAAAAGACAGGCCCAGAGACAGAACCTTATAATACCAAGAGGTAAAGAGGAGTATAAAAATAAAGTAATGAGGACATGTTAATGAGACTCAGCAGCTCATCTTGCATGATTTGAACAAGAGTCAGCAATGCAGGTTTCATTGTGACTTAAAGTATGAGATAAATATGTACAAGTTCATACCACTAGAAGCTGTTGTATACAGTAAATGAGAGAATGAAAGGAGAAAGACCTATTTATGAAAGAATTTCAAATAGTCAATGTAAAACCCTCTAGAAAGTGGCTTAATGCTCTGTCTTTCATCCCATTGTGTGGCAGGACTTAATCACAGGCTATGACATTTAGGAGCACTGGTTGTTTGTATTCCCAGGACCCACATAGCAGCTCACAACTATATCTAACTCCAATTCCATGGAATCTGATACCCTCACATTCTTCTCACCTC
Source organism: Cricetulus griseus (assembly GCF_003668045.3). Taxonomy (NCBI): domain Eukaryota; kingdom Metazoa; phylum Chordata; class Mammalia; order Rodentia; family Cricetidae; genus Cricetulus; species Cricetulus griseus. The sequence goes on along the minus strand of NW_023276807.1, from coordinate 205,365,099 downwards.
TTCGGGCACTAGACATGTATGTGTTACACAGTGTCGGTATACAGACAAAAAAACATAAAATAAATAAAATTTATTCTACCTTGGCAATGTGGCCATAGTCAGCATCATCACTAATGCCAACTAGTAGCACATATCACTGATAACAAAAAAGATACTCTATCTCTCCATCATTTCTCAAATCCATATTCCCAACATTATCATAAGAAAAACACAGAGTAAATCTTACTTGAAGGAAATTCTACAAAACAGCTTATCATCACTCCTCAAAACTGTCAAAATTGTTTAAAACTAGGGAAAATAAGATACCACTGCAGACCACGGGTAGTTAAAGAGATATGGTGACTGGATGTAATATGGCATCCTAGATGAAATACTAGAATAGATTAGGGACATTAGTAATAAAACAAGTGGGGTATAAATGAAGACTGCAGTCTCTTCAATAGTAAGGTACCAATATTTATCTTGTAATGTTACCAAAGGTACCATTTGGGGTGAGAAAGTCAAGAGTTTGGTTGCAGCTATTGTTGGGATCGACTCCTTTGAGCACAGTTCCTACACAACTGTTCTGGTCACAGACCCATGAAGCCTGTCCTGTGCTGGGGGATAGATGGAACATTGATGAGAAGAGGAGTGGGATATGTGGGGGGTGCAGATCGTGAAGACTGAGTTTTCATCTACCACGTTGGATAAAGACTACGGGTGAAACTGGACTTTAGCAGTCAATCTGGTAGAAAAGCATAGGGTGGACTTTGATAGGAGATGCTGTTGGCAGTTTGCCACTTAAGGAAGGCAAAGAGGTGAGAAAGGAAGCATACCACAATTCTTTGCTTTCCTTAGATTAACTGTTGGGCTGTGTGGGCAGCTTTAATTCAAAATGCAAGTTTCCACCTAAGCATCATCTTCTAATACTCACCTCCAGTTAATGAGTCTATCTAAACAATGCCTTTAGAGGCCTGGAGCCTCCATGCAGTTCCTTCCTGGGAGTTCCGTCACAGATTAGGAATAAGTTCATTGAGACTATCATGGTCATGTACTTGACTGCCAAGGAATTTCAAGTCACTTCTGACTTTTCTGCTCAGAAGTTCTCAAACTGGTGTGCACTCTGTCTTTCTAGGTACCTCCAGATCATCAGTTTCTCGATGCAAACCAGGATCCAACTGCCCCAGTTCACACAGCAGCATCAGCAGGCAACTGTCCCCTCTGTCTGTCACTGAAGACTCTTCTGCTCCTATTCTTGAACTTCAGAGCCGAGGATCCTCTGGAGTTTGTGGACACAGGGTTGAGAGACAGAGCAGATCAGGTATGTGGGTGACCTTCTCTTAAGTAACGGGACATCTTAGTAGCCTTCTAGGCAGCCAGGGAATGGCATTGCCTTGGGCAGAGGAGGCAGAAATGTTTCCCAGACTCTTATGAGTAAGCGTACAGATAGTTTATCAAATGGGAAGAGGGGAAAGTTAGGACATAGGGAGATGCAATTTATTAGAGATATACAGTGTCATGGAGAACCAAACTCCAAAATCTATTGTTGAAAAAATGTATACCATAGTTAATACCATAGATGAAATTTATAAGGTAGTTCATTTTCTCATCTTCAAGTGCCAAACCCAGCATAGTTTAGCTCAGCTCTGGGATTCAGTGGTAACATTCTGTGTCCAGGCAAAAGAATGAAAATGTCAGCCAAATCACACACCGTGCTTTTGTCATGGTCAGGACTACCTGTTCCTGGCACCCATCCTGTCTTCCCAGGTTGCTGTGTGGTAATTAACTGTTCAGCATTTTCTGATCACTGCAAACCTTCAGCCCTTGCTCAATCCACCTGACCACTCACTAATTCTCGGGTTACTGGGTTGCTAGAGTGATCTCAGCCATGCCCATCAGCTTCCCAGCAAAGTGTGACTTGCTCGATGCAGCTGGATTCATCAGGAGCTGCTAAAAACTATGACTATTTAGTCTTCGGCAACTTATTTTCTGTCTCAACTCATGCTCTAAAGCCCCAAGTTCATATTCATATTCAAATGACCACACATCTACCTCCCCAGAAAGGAAAAACAAACAAGTTCCCTCTGTCTGGGAGATTTTGTTCACCAGTTCCCATCATCGCAGGATCTTCTCTGGCTGTGGCTCCCTCCCTGTCCAATGTCAGGTACTCTATCTGGATTCTTCCATGTCCAGCCACTCTGTGCCTCTTCTGCTTGCATCCACAAAGCCTCCCCTATCTGACCCTTCAAGCACTGTCAACATGCCAAATCCCTTATAAATTTCAAATTGCAGTAAAAATAAAAAACATCAGAATGTAGCATTCATAATAACTAGTTAAATAGTTAACTAGTTAAAATAACTAGTTAACTATGACTATTTAAAGAAAATAAAGCAGAGAATTAAGAAATTGTTTTTAATGCATAAAAATTAAATTTGTGAGACTTAATTGGGGTGGGTGAATAAATTTTAAGATGAAACAGGAAAAGGAATGAAAGACCTCTTCTGGAGTGCTCTTAATTTATGAATCGATGGCTTTATATGAATAAAGTCTAGGTTCAGAATACAGGAACCTAGAGTTCTACTAACTCTCAGTACCTTTCACCCAAGCCTCCATTCTTTTTATCTGTACTGAGTAGATTTGTGTTTCTTTCCTGGCCTCCTGGCACAATAGCCTCTCATTCTAACGTTTTTTATTTGTCTTCATTTTCCCTTGTCCTCACTGCATAAATCACAGGACATTTGCAGAACTGTTGCCAAAGCAGGTCCTACCTGGATGTAGTCACTCGAGCTAGCTAAATCCTGTTTCCTTGCTCATTTCAATGTTTCTGCATTAGAGAAGCTTCTCCTCACCACATCTGTTCCTCAGCTCTACATAGCCTCATCTCTGTATGAACTGGCCCTTGTCATCTTGTGTCCTGTGTGTTTTACCAGACTGTAAACTCAAGTCTTTCACCTTTGAACCCCTGGGACGCAAGGAGAGAACCAGATCTGAGAGTCTCCAAAGAGTTTATTGAATAAATAAGTCAAACAATGACAGTTTTCCACTGCTGTTACTTAAGACCCCAAGAATGCAGTACCATTTAGAAGATTAAGAAGTTCAGAGTATTGCTGTGTTCACATTTATATTCTGAAGTGATGAATTCACTTTCAAAGATTATTCTTGAAAGCCTCTACCCAATAAAGGTTTTAATCGAGGGTGCAGCAGGGAGTCAGTTGGGCTTGGTTCACGAGGCAGTAGGAACATGTTCAGGCAGGTTCTGGAAAGGCCAGGTGTGGAGATGCAAAAAGCCCAGCCCATCACTGCTCCCATCCCATGAATAGCCCTGGACCTCAGCTAAGTTCCTAGAGACACAGGAAAATCATGCAGGCAATTCTGTGTCCCTGTAGGATGCTGCCATGTGGGATCTCAGCTTGGAGGGTGTCTTCCTTCTCAGCTGCTGAGAGGTACAAAAATTCATTTCTAACTTATTTGTTCTATCGGGAGAAAGAACAATGATGGCTGTCAACTCCAAAGAGTTTTGACTATTTTAATGTGAAAAATGCTATTGAATTTTCTTAGTAAATGTTAAAACCTAGACAAAGCCTACGATGTTTCCAGAAGCATGGTTGAACAATAATTTGTTGTAAGATGGGAAATGACTTTGTACAGTCACAGTTTGCTCTGTTCTTAGTACGAACTGCTTTCAGTTTAAGAGTCATCTGGTGCCATTTTTAAATGATCCCAGGAGACTATAAAAACAAGTATTGACTTCTCACTGACTTTTCATGTCAGTGGATACATGGCAGCTTTGACTCAGTCATCCCCCCATATAGACTGAAAGAGCAGCTTTGTCTATTGTGGAGTTTCTGTCTTAATCTCAGACAGGAAGAGGAGGAGACCTGGTAGAGTCCCAGATGCCTCTTAGAGCTTCTGCTATGGGGCAGCAACTCCACAGATGACCCATGGGACTAGAGGAGGGCTGCCACAGGTCTTCAGAAGCTGGGTTGTGGAACACTCTAAAAGGCAAAGCATGCCTACAATGTAACATGCACCACATGTATAAGCATCTTTGCCTTCTGGCTGGGATCTGGAGTGAGTCCATAGGGGGGAAAAAATGAGTTCAGGCTGGGGAGCTGGAGGTGGCTCAGCAGTGAAGAGCACTGTCTCCTGCTCTTTCAGAGGACCTTGGTTCAGTTCCCAGAATCCACATGGTGGCTTGCAACTGCCTGTGACTCCTGGGAATTAGACACCCTCATCTAGCCTTCACTGACCCTGCACACACATGGGGCACAGTCACACATTCAAATACTTCATATTTATAAAATAAAAATAAGAAAACTCTAAAACTTTAAGAAACAAACAAAAAAAAGATGAGCTGGGGATCACTGTTCCCTTCTGATGGTGACAGAAAAGACAACTGTGGCATGCTGGCCGTACTTGCAGTTACACACATCTTCCCAAAGGAGCCGACTCGTGTGATTGCTGTTTTGCATCCTGCTCCTCCACTTCTGTATTCCTCTCCTGTTTTCAGGGGATGATGGGACACAGACTCATCCTGAGAGCAACAGCCAAGAAAACAGACTCAAGGCTCGCTGCCTATCCTGCATGTCCGTGGTTCTGAAGGCCATCTGGGGACTCTTGATCATCTTGTCAGTGTCATCATCTTGGGTTGGAACCACACAAATTGTAAAAATTACTTACAAGAATTTTTACTGTCCCTTTTTCATGACATGGTTTTCAACAAACTGGAACATTATGTTTTTCCCTGTCTATTATTCCGGCCATCTAGCCACAGCTCAAGAAAAGCAATCACCAATGAAAAAATTCAGGTAGGTTCCATGTTTAATGATCTATAGGGGACATTTCAAAACTTGTTTTATGTAAATGTGCATATTCCCACCTCTTCAGGATAGGAATTGACTTTGCTTTTGAAGTGAAGAGGCAAGATCTATGGTTAGTGGTGAACAGGAGGAAGCAGAATTGGTCCCCTCTGAAAATATTGTGTCTATACATGGCAGGCATTGAGATGGTTGGTGCTTTTGTGTCCCTTACCCTAGGTCATTATCGTCATCTTGGTAGCAAACACCTTTCCAGGTGGCATTAGTATCCTCATCTTAACTGTGATGAAACAAATTCCCAGAGGCTGAAACTCTGCTCCAAGGTTAGTGTGTGTAATAGAACCCTGATTTACATTCATATTTATTGTCTCTGAAGGTCATATGTTGAGAGTGTCTCAAACTCTAGAGGAAAAAATCTATATTAATAAATTCCATTGCTGTTGCACACATATATGCTTACTATTTCCAGCACTCTGATGTGCTGAAAGGGCCTTGTTTGCTGAGACAGGAGGCTTAGCACTGAGCAACTGGAAGAGATTCCCATCTCTGTGGTGGGAGCACATGGGCCTTGTCCGGTGTTTGGTAAATATGCCCGATGGTGGCTAGCTTACTTATCTCGTGGTTCTGGTATTTGTCCAGGTCCCCTCTGGGAGTGCTCAGGAGCATTGTAGGGCTCATGTCAGATTTGTGCAGCACTCCTGGGAGGCAAAGCAACATTTGGGTCAAAGTTTCTTTGCAGGCTGCAGCAGGTATAGTGTTTGCCTTGCAAACATGAGGATCTGATTTCTGTCCCAGAGCAAACAAGAAAGGGGGAAATCTAAGTATGGTTGGACATACTTCTTATCCCACCACTGCGGAAGTAGAGACAAGAGGACCCCCGGAGCTCCCAGAGCAGCCAGCCTACCCTCCTTGGTGAGCTGCAAGCCAATGACAAACCTTGTCTCCAAAGCAAAGTGAATGGTGACTAGGGAATGATGGCCACAATTGTCTTCTGGCCTCTACATTCACACACACACACACACACACACACACACACACACACACACACACACACACACACGAACACACATCAGTTCAGAGCTAAGAAACAGTAGCAACAAACACGCTCATTGCAGCAGAGTCCTAAGTAGATCCCAGCAACTGGTCTTCAGTAAGATGATAACAATTTGTCATACAGGAGCTCAAATAACCCCTCTTTATTCCCCCTGTGCTCAACAAGAAAAAAAATGACTACTATGATTGGAACATTCTAAGATTAGATTTCTAAACAACTTCCATTTCTTTTCACCAACTTAGAAATATGAGGTAATACTGAAGTCACACTGTGAGCTGGTTTTCCTGAATGTAACCATAAATATGCAGTTTTAAAGAAACAAAAAGAGGAGCTGAAGAGATGGATCAGTGGTTAAGACCACTTGTTACTCTTGCAGAGGACCTGGGTTTGGCTCCCCTAACTACGAGGTAGCTTCCAAGGAATCTGGTGTCTTCTTTTGACCTCTTTGGGCACCAGGCACATACACAGTATAATCATACACATAAAATAAAATTTAAAATCTAGATTTTTAATAAAAAACTAAAGCAATACATATTGTCTGTTTTTTTTCTAAGAAAACCCTCTAATTGTTTGTGATTGCTAAAGATATTTTGTATTTGGTTCCCGTGAAACTAGAGGATATCTTGGGGCATGATTTTTTTTTCCAAGACAGGGTTTCTCTGTGTAATCCTGGCTGTCCTGGAATTTGCTCTGTAGACCTGGCTGGCCTCAAACTCAGAGATCTATCTGCCTCTGCCTCTGCCTCTGCCTCTGCCTCTGCCTCTGCCTCTGCCTCTGCCTCTGCCTCTGCCTCTGCCTCTGCCTCTGCCTCTGCCTCTGCCTCTGCCTCTGCCTCTGCCTCTGCCTCCTGAGTGTTGGGATTAAAGGCATGAACTTGGGCATTTGGAACATGATTTTTTTTAATGATGGCATTTAAAAAAATACCAAGGAAGTATGATTGCCAAACTGTAATTGTTGTATTTGAAAAGTTGTATGTGCCAGATAGTATATGTGCTCTTCCCAAAAGTGCCTGTGCTTTAGATACACATGTGATAGAAACAATTTAGAAAGTTTAGAGGAAGGAGAGCAACTTAAGAGCACTTTCAAGCAAGCCACCCTGCTTTATCCCAGATAACACATTTACAGCAGGCTGAAACGCTGCTGGGGGAGTGAGCTGCATCTCTCCATATCCCTGGCATTGGGCTGCCTGTGAGCTTTGCTGAGTCTGTGCCTGAAGGAGATGCCTCCACCTGCTAGTGTAGGTAGAGTGAAGATGGATGTTTCTGAAACGGAATCAAGGACTTTTACTGTGAAGCAGAGAACATTGTCTTTGAGAGGGCTATTCTCTAGCAAAAACAGTGAGAGCTGAACATTGTTAGAAAACTCTTAGCTCTTTGAACTTTTTTTCCCTGCAGACTCATTAACACCATCTGCTAAGAAGGCTCTCCCAAGGCTTTCAAGGCTGAACAGGGTGAGATGAGTTAGTGTGGAAGACAGAAAGCAGAATTCTCCCACAGCACTAGATCTCCCAGTATTTTTTCTCCAGAGCAGCATGGAAGAATTTCATGTTTTTTTTTCCTTATCACTAACATCAAAGGAATTTTCAATAAAGTATCAAATCTAGGTGATAAAACACGTCCCCTTAGAAGTGGACTTTGATGAATCCGTTGTTCCAATTAAACACTGCCAGAATTCAAGTGCCCCGGGTGCATTTGAAATTTGCAGAGAAAAAAAGGTATTCACTACAGTTTTAATAAGGATGCTTCATTAGTGGGAAAAAAATATCTCTAGAAACAATGAGTTAGAGTCAAAGCTACAGCAGTCTCTGATGAAATACACTTAAAGGACCATTTGGCATACAAAAAGGATAAGTAGCTGCTACTATATGGGAGAGCATAATTAATTCATTATTTCCCCCGGCTTCTAGCTTCATTCCAAGCTTTGCCACCTGTCAGTGCCTCTTATCCAGAAATTATTCACCACCATCCCAAAGAGAGGCACACTGCTTGCTGCTTCTGAGTGAGCATCCTTTCTTTGAGTGTTCACTTTTGCCAGTACCTCATGCTTGCAGTGCATATAGTCTTACACGGGTCACCTAGCATTTGGGTATAGGAGGGATTGGAGGACGATTTTTAATGTCTACAACAGTAGCTACGTATGTTGAGCTAGACAGCAATGAGAGGAGGGTAGATAGAAAAGGGGAAGAAGGGAGACAGACTATCCTGGGGACAAGACCAGCTAGAAAACAGCCTCTGCAGGGAATCAGCCTTGCTGGCCACTTTGCCCATGAGCCTCTGTCACGATCCCTGTAGAATAGTGTTTCTTCCCTGCCCTGCTGGCTTTACTTGAGACTCTCAACCCAAGACTCTGGTCTCCGGGGATAAGAAGAGAGAACAGGTTTAATGAGAAATGGGTTTCTTCATGCTTTTCAGTAAGTGTGTATTTACAAAGGCTTCCATTGGTTACGGATAAGATAACAAGCGCGGGACTCTCGATTCCTCTTACTTTCTGACCAGGCAAATTTCCTACCCTACCAAGAGCAAACCTTGTATCTGGGACAGTCTGGAAACACTGCAGCTCAGCCTCTGTTCGAAGCTGCCTCTTGCTAGCACAGGTGGCTGAGAGCCCTTCTTTTTTCTGTGTGATATGTGAGACTTCTGTGTGCTTTACCCAAGGCTTTATCTTTAGGGTATTGATTTCCTTCCTTAAAGTCATGTCTCTGTCAAGTTAAAACTTCCCTTTGGGAAATTTCGTTTTCCTTTTATGAAAACTCCCAGCTTGAGGGGGATCTGTCTCACAAGAAAGCCAACCCACAGGACAAGGTGTGTGTGTGTGTGTGTGTGTGTGTGTGTGTGTGTGTGTGTGTGTGTGTGTGTGTGTTGGCCTTCCTGAACCCCCAGCATCCTTAGTAGCTTGAAAGCAGAGATCACCATGGGACTCCATTTGCAGCTCTGTTCCCTATGCTTAGAGACCTTGTTGCTGTTTCATTTCTCCTGGAAGGGATGCTGCTTCGTTTAGTGAGGCACACCCTGGCTAGAAATCACTTGAATTTGCAGGACAATGATCTCTCTTCCGTTAAAGCTAAACTAGTATTTGTGCTGTCTGGAGTCATAGAAATGCATTCTACTATAAACATGCTCAAATATTAGTAGATTGTTGCTTTGAACAAGATATTTATACTACTTTTAAAACTACCATGTTGGCAAATGACAATTGTCGAGTAAATACTGCGTGTTTGGGTTTGTGATTGCAAATAAAGTAATCTCACAAAGGGAGTCTTTTCAAGCCTCAGTGGCAAAGGCACTGTCATCATACCACTGCGGTTACTGCCTATGCCGCTAGCTCGAACATGTCAGTTACAATGGCTCTAAAAGATAAGTAGCCAATTTAATCATAATTCAACAAATCAAAGATTTCATTGAAGGAAGTGACTATCTTCATATACTAAATTCTAAACGAGTCATCCAAAATGAACAGTACTTACTGAACCTCAATTTTATACTTTACTTTTTAAATTAAAAACATTAAATAATTGAATTTAAATAAATTATCAAGAAATGGTCTTCATTTTTCTGCCTTAAGGAAACTGGCAGAACTCTGTCACTAAATAGACATTTTAGAAAGAAGCAGTATCTCCGAAATAACTAAACCCCAAGGTGTGTGTGGCTTCACCGACATTCGAGGAAGCTCCCAGTTGGCAGGATTCTGGGAGACATCTGCAGCCCAATGACCCTACAGCAGCCATCTCTGTCATGTTGCCTTTGTACGTGGGAAGCTTCAAGCTTTGTCCGTAGCTAATGGCTTTGGAGACAAATTTCTCCAGGCTTCTCTGAGAATCTTCAAAAGCAACAGAATGACTGGCCATCTCAGGAGACTATGATGGGAGAGGGTCCTGCTCTGTGCTGAGCAGCTGTGGGCTCTTCCCAAGGACCCCCATGTACTTCCGGAAGCTCACAGGTGGCAAAACTGACAAAGCGCATTCTAGAGAGCCCAAGTTGATGGACCACAGTGTTTGTACTCTTGCCTAACAATGGGCACAGAGTCAGCCAGACAAGATAAGCACCTGTGTCTTACCCTGTTTTTCTTTCCTAGGGAATGCAGTCGAATTTTTGGTGAAGATGGCCTGACACTGAAGCTCTTTCTGAAAAGAACTGCTCCTTTTTCTATTCTATGGACTTTGACAAATTACCTGTATTTACTGGCTTTAAAGAAGCTGACGGCCACCGATGTCTCTGCTCTGTTCTGTTGCAACAAAGCCTTTGTCTTCTTGCTCTCCTGGATTGTGCTGAAAGACAGGTTCATGGGAGTGCGGGTAATGGCACGCTCAATTCCATGCGCATGCGCGGTGCCTCCCTGCTGCCTAACTTAACCACCACGGCTGCTGTCTCATGGAGTGTCTCTAAAACTTTCCCTACTGATTCTGAGTACAAATTGAAATTTGAAGATATGTTAGGAAGCCCTGGCAGTGACAGCATCATGAAAGGAGAAAGGGATGTTTCTACTGGGGAGTCAGTTGATTACAACAGTAGGCACTGAAGCAGACTGAGAAATTAAGTTCCTTAGAATTACCTTGTAGAATTATTGTCACGGTCAATTCCTTGTCTCAGCAAAGAAGGGTCTGAGAAAATAAGCCACAGTAAAGATTGGGATTTGCTTTTGTCAATCAGCATATTTTGGAACAACCCCCAACCTGCCCTTACCCAGATGGATTTAATTAATATTGGTGTAAGTAGATAAGATTACCAAACAGTAATTAAAGTCACTGGTAATGGCACAATGCTATTAAAAGTGGCTATATATCTAGTGTGACTAATCTAGGGATGGAAAGAAAAGCAACAACTTGTACTTTGGGGTACAAATCCTTAACTGAACTATGTTAAATGTATGCTGCCACCACAGTTCTGAGTTCATTCCTTTTAGTAGTGACATGGAATTTTAACTATAATTTAATATAATTTTGGGGTGTTTATTCCATGTTAGAAACAGGTTTCTCAGGAACTGTGTGGATTTCAGGTACCAGATCCCATTCATATCTGACACTCCCCAGTCTTATCAAGGCAGTAATACTTGACAAAGAAAACCTTGCCAAGAAGCCTTTTTTTTTCCTGAAGTATCAATATTATAAAATCTTTTCTTTTTTGGAAAAGCTGTCCAAGATTGGGCTTGAAATGTATTTTTCTCTCCAAATATTGTTTTAGTTGACAAGATGCCTAAGTCCTTGCCTCTTTCCAAATGCTGAAATTAATGTCTATGAAGAGACAAAGTGCCCAATGGCCATTGACTAAAAAGCTTTCATTTTAAAAGAAAATTAAATGCCTGTGTTGCCTGTAGTAGAGGCTGAAGCAGGAGTACACTTCAAACCAGGAGTTCAAGGACAGCCCTATTAATAGAGAAAAAATACACAGATACAAAATTTCTGATTGTGTTTGAGAGACATTGCCCAGAAATTCAGAGCGGAAGATTGACATGAACAGTCAAAAGATAGATTTAATAAAAAAAAAGTCTGTTTTCCTCTTTTCTTTCTTTATTTCTTTTTAGAATGTATGTATTCCACTGAATAACCTTATATTTGGGATCCAAAGAGCCTAGTGTCATGTATTTATAGCAGAAGCACTGTTGTAAAATGTCAACTATGAGGGCATTTGACAATCCCGTGTGAATGAGAACCCTTCCTGCATTGTTAACTGTGCCATTCAGGAAAGGCTACCTCTGTTTTTAGGCCCTGTGCCATATTCAAATGGGAACACTTGCTTAAAAATGAACTAAAAGTGAACTATTTTTAGGTAGCAACAACAGGGTGTTAAGCTAAATATAGGGACCCCCTGCGGTACCCATTTATCTACCCTGGTCATACTCATCAAGTCAGCCACCTGTGTTTCCAACACCTAGAATAACATAGAGCACAAAGTCCAAGCTCAGTTGCTACTTGAAGATAGAATGAATGAATCCATGCTTTTTCAGTAAGAATCATGGGGTGGGGGGAGTGACAAGATCATCTTAGATGATAAGGGTAAGTTCTAAATCCAAAACTCAAGTATCCCTATGAGAGACTCTGAGGAAAGGACACTGTGAGTCCAGAAAGACTGGAGAACATACTCACATAGCAGAGTGCCAGGGTAAACACCAGTCTCTAGAAAATGCAGGGACTGATCCCCTCTTAAACTGGCCTTTGGAAGTACAGCCTTGTGTAAATATGAATTCCTGACCTCCAGGCCTGTGTTAGGCCTCATCTTTTTTGTTTTGGGTCACTGAGTTTGTGGCAATTTGTCCCAGCAGTCTCTGACTAGTAGAGAATAAACCCAGGAGAGAAAACGCTAAGCAGCCAACAAATACTTGTCAGAAAATCTGCACACAAACTGGAGACATTAGAGACATCAAAGCAGTGTCAGGAAAGCTGGTAGAAGTCTGGGGCTTTTCTTTATCAGTAACAGGTGCTTTGCTGCTCACCGTGATGCCTTAGGAAGTGGTCCATGCCCCCACTCCCGAAGGATATCAAGCTGAAGAATCGGGAAAGTACCAAGATATATTCAGCATTTTGCCTTTTGACAAATTAGCAATTCTTTTTCTTCTCAAGTCATATAGAGCACATATATAATTAGGCCATTTGAGAAATTAAGAGAGGTTGAACACAGCACAGGCAACCTAAATGCTGCTCTGACTGCCCCATCCATAAGCAATCCAAGGCTTGGCCCCCAGAAGTGATTCTCCTGAACTCTGAAACACAAAGGGCTGCTTCCAGTCACAAGGTTAACATTTCTCTTTCCACCTCAAGCTAAAGCTTGTGGGGTGGGGCTGAGGGGGACAGGGTTGTAAGCAGGTAGTCATTGGACTGAAGCTCTCATTTGCTTGGCTCCAAGAAAGATGCTGTTTAAGATAAATAATGAAGGCTTTCTTTACTTTTTTTTTTTCATCTCAACACCATGGACAGAAGAAAAGATACTTTCAGCTGTAGTAACATCAGTAAACAGGCTTATCTGGACACTAATGGGCAGTACTCATATAATAATAGATTATGCACTATGAGTCTCTTGTTCATACTTTGTTTCCTTGGACTGAAGTACAGATAGAAAAAAAAAATACCCATCATTTTCCCATCATGAAGTCATTTCATCCAATTTACTGGTAATCTGTAATGTGTTAAAACAGCTCTATTGGGAGTAGTTGTTTAGAACTAATTTGGTTATCCCATGGAAATTTGTAAACTTCATACTTTTAAAAGATAGTCAAAGCTATCATCCACCCCTTGCAGCCGTGAGTGTGACTGTCTTCCTACCTCTGAGAGCGTATATACTTAACTATATTTCTTAAAGTCATGAAAACTGCCACGGCAGTTGTTTCACTGAAGACCGCTGGTCTGGTGTGCATGAGACCCTGGGCTCTGTCACCATCACCACAGAAGCAAAGAACACAGAAGGGGATGCCCTCTGACTGGGAGTTTCCCTCCCTGTCACTTGTTCCTGTTCATTCCAACAAGAATTAGCCAACTGACTAGAAATTTAGAGCCTTTTCTTTGATAGCTTCATCCTCTCTTACATTTTGTATCATTATTTCAAATTTCTTATTTTCAAATTAGTGAAATAGAGAAGTTTTAGAGAATTTGTGGTTGGAGACTGCTTAAACAGACTCCGACTTTCTTAGAAATTTAGGAAATGAATGTATGTTCCTTCAACATGTGGTAACCAAATATCCCCCCCCCCTTCATGTTATTCCCAAGCAGCTAATGTGACACAATGTGACTCTTTTGGAGTCTTTCTGAGAACCCCCAATTCTGACTGGAGAATGTCAGCTATACTGATTCTTTTGTTTCTTAATCTGTAATTTGAATTACACAGGGCTCAGGGTAACTTTATAACAGGATAACAGAGTTTAGGTACCACTGGGGTGTGCTAATCCTGAACATGCAGAGATTCAAAATGACCTTTAGTCTGCTTTGGGCAACTGCTTGCTCATACACAGTTCAGACTCACAGGAGTAGTCCTGCTCCCCAGGGGTGGCAGCAGAGGATAGACCGTGGAAGAGTCTCCATTAGGCCCCTCTTGGCAGAACAAAGCTTCATGAATGGAGCCAAGAAAAGAGAAAGCAAGGTCTGATCACTGTCCCATTTGATTCTCACAAGGACCACCCCCTTAGTCACTAACTCAAGGGTCTTTCTGGGATTTCTTTCCCTCTTTTATACCCAGGTCTTATGTGATCTCACTTTTAAGTAGATTTTATGCAGATAGAAATAGTCATGGATGGATTAGAAATGTAGAGGCCCAGTGCCCCCAGTGTTCTATGAACTTTTTGCCTCTTCCGGATGGCTATCGGTCCTTCACACCTCTTTCACTTCTCACATTTCAGCTCTTGTTTCGTTTGTGGTTCAGAATAAAAGAGACAGTTCCTTACATAACTTTAAATATAGCATGTAGATATTTAAGGATTCTTTGTTTCCTTGAACACAGGTCTACCAAAATTCATCCAAAAGTTGTGTTCATACAGCCCTTGATGACTGAGCTCTTAATTGGTGCTTCAGTCTTAACCACTGATATATAGTCTTGAACTTAAGGGCAACCAGGGTCAACAATGTAGTTTATTACCTTTGTTCTAAGACTTCTGGTTGGCTTTGAGGCTCAAGGGTTCCTTGTGAACCAGTGCAGTTCTTCCATGCTCATCTGGCTTCAAAAAGCAGAAATGGCCTCAAGGAAACACATTAAAATTGTAGTTTCTCATCTAGATCTGTAAGGATCTTACAGGAACTTTGTAGGAAAAGAGTGGGTTAAAAGTTTATTTCAATGACTTGGACCCTAACATTGGTGGTTTTGCTAGGTGGAAAATAATTCTTGGAGCCGTTTGTGAATGGGAATCACGGAGACTGAGATGATACAAGGAGAATCAGATCCTCTGGCTTTCAGGGGCCTGCACAGAAAAGGGAGGAAAAAAAAAAAAAACACAAACTGCTGAAGTCCAGATGTTTCTCTTGACTTTAATGGGTTCTTTTAAAAGGATCTCCTGTAGGAACTACAGATGGTGATTAGGGGTGTCAAACATTTCAGTTTCAGAAATGAACTCAAATGGTCTCATAGCCCTTCATAAATTGCCCCTGAACGTGAATGCCAAGAACTCTCTGAAAGATGGCTGGCAGCAGAAGGTAGCTGGCTCACAGGGCTGTGTCACTTGGCTGGCATGTTGGGAAAATGTGAGAACTGAATCCATTCCCAGAGGTATTCAACTGAAGTAACCACACCAGCTATATGAGAACAGAGAGCTTTGGGATGTTAAAAATGGCAACATTGTCACAGCAGTGACTAACATTGTCACCCAAATGAGATTCAGATGATAATGACTGTGATGGTTTTGCTCACCTTACTTAGATGCTTGTAGTTGGCTAGGAAACTGAATCTGGAATAATCTGTAAGAAAACCATGCTTTTCAGAAGCCAAACAAGTAGCCGCACTAGATACTCCATTTTTGGCAAAGGAGGGTCTCTTGGAAGGTAGAGTTTCATGGGTAGTCAACATGAGCATGTAGAAGAACTTGTTTAAGGTGTATGCTTCCTGGGAGTTCATGACCAGGGTGCTAAGCAGAGTCCTTACGTGTTTCTGTTAAGTGAGTGTCCAAGCCTTTGAAGACTGATTCTAAAAATGTGTGTGGCTTACATCTGTACTTAGGGTGCTTGTTACATGAATGTCTGGAGTGTTTACTCTTTGAAGTTTAAGCCAGTGGTACCAAGAAAGCTATTCTAGGGTCATCCAAATGATTTCTCCAAATAGGCTTTCCACCCAATGCATTCCTGCATGTTCAAGATGAGCTGAGATCCATTCCTCAACTTCCAGCTGTGTCCATCAGAAATACATTGAGAATTTCTTAAAATATGAGGTAGAGAATTTATCTATTAGATTATTATAAATTTTAAATTAAAATGTAGAAAACATTTATCTCCTCTTGAGGAATGTACTATATGCCTTATAAATCATTGCCTTTAACATGGGGAAGGGTTTTCCTAATACCTCATAATACTCAGATTTTATGCTTTCAGAATTTAACTAAGAGTTATCTGGCCCCCTAATGGGAAAACCACCTCTCCCCACGCAAGCAATTGAAACAGACACTGGTGTAATTGGCATATCAATTCAAGTAGTTCAGGGGAATATTTTCACAAGCTCTTGAAGATGCTTGCTATGGCTGTAATTTCCAATTGCTACAAAATTATGTCATCTTTAGCCATATCCAAGTCTCTTCTTGAGAAAGCTTACAAGTCTCTTATACACATTTATTTTTACTTCTGGCTAATGAGGAAAGGGAAGCATTGTTCCCACCTGTGCTTGTCCTGGAAATAATTGTATCATCTGTTTATCAGTTCCTGGACGAGGGCTTTGCTTATTCAATTGTTGGGGGCAGTTTTTTTTTCCCTAGTTCCCTTCATTCAGAAATATACATAATAGACAATGACCTAAATAAAAACATTACCTTATAAACACAGCTAACCATGTTCAACTTCATTAGGATTAGCACTGTTTTATTAACCCTGTTTGAAGTAGTTATATACTTATTTGATCAAGAAAAATAAAACTGATGGTTGGCTAGCAACATTTTTTAAAGTACTTTAATCTTCCAAGTTTGGTGTTCAGAGGGAAATCTGTTTTTGCACATGAACACTTTAGGTGGTAAAGATAATTTAAACACAAAATCAAATCAGAATGCAGTTGGCCAATATGCCTTTTCTTTCTCTGAAATGAGACTGCCCCCAAAATGGTTATATTCTCTGGCTGAACGATAAATCACAAATCAAAGCAGGTGATTGATTGCCTTCCAGAATTCTCAGATATAGATAATCCCTTGGGTTTACTTAAAAACCTATGACTACTTATTTTTTAAATGTCCTGGTACTTTCTAATATGTATATTAAATCCACACACACACACACACACACACACACACACACACACACACACACACACACACACAGGTGTGTTAACAAGAGCACATACCTGGCAATGCCAGGTAACTAACATTTGCTCACCTCCCTGGTAATTGTTATAAAGGTGTTCTATCTCTGATAACATGTAGGGTTTGTTCTCAATGGTTCCTGCTGGCTTCCATAAAGGACACTGAAATGTAGAGCCATCTTGGGGCCACTCTGTGCTTGCCATTGATGGCAATTAACAAAAGACTTTACTCACATTTTGGTATCTACGTCATGTACCAATGGCATTCAAAATGGCCTGAAATATGCCAAATGTGGAAAAGCTAGCTTCAGAGGCACTGACTTTGAAATACTCAGAACTGGGAAGCTGGAGGAATGGCTTAGAGGTTAAGAGCACTGACTGCTTTTCAAAGAGGTCCTGAGTTCAATTCCCAGCAACCACACAGTGGCTCACAATCATCTGTAATGAGATCTGGTGCCCTCTTCTGTTGTGCAGGCATACATGCAGACAGAACTCTGTATACATAATAAATAAATATTTTAAAAGAATACTCAGAAGTGCATCTTCCTACAGTTAAATCCCTTGCAGATTCTCATCTTCAATATAAAGTCAGTGAGGAAATGTTATGTTCCTATTGTAGGGTTCTTGTTTTACTATTTGCTGTAACTTTGAAATTCTTTCCAAAATTAATTTCAGGAAAATTAATAAAGCAGATGCAGGGTAGCAGGCCACTCTGAATAAGCTCTTGAACATACCCAAGTCATATCTACTGACAACAAATCATTACAGCCTTGGTCAAATTATTCAGATTTCTATTTGCAAAGTTAAAGAATACTCTAGCAAGGTGATAAAAATAAAAGGTAATTAAATTAAATTATCTTTCTGTGGTTTATCTTTTAAAACCAATTCGTTCTCATGGAAAGAAAGGGAGAAGAGGCCTCACCGGACATGCCAAGTGACCGATGCAGATTTAGCTTGCTCCTGTCTATGTCGATCAGAGGTCTTTCTGCTCTACATCTAGGGTTTCCCTCTCAGCTCTATCAAAATTGCATCTCCCTCCTCAAGTCTTGGTGATGTGGACATGTTCAGAAACACACTGATCCAAGGAGCTGGTTAAAATGTGTATGGAATTATCTGAAGAACTTAGTAGAGATGAAAACACTTAGATGTGACTTCCTGTTAAATCCATTTCACCAACAAGGATATTAATCTCAAGGAAGATGAGCTATACAAATTCAAAGTTTCTCACCCTTAATCAGCACAGCTTTTTATAATCTATGCCCATGGCATGAGCAGACTGGTCTCTTTGATACTGACCCTTCTTAAATGTAAACACTGATGAAAGAGGAGGTAATTAGCCTTAAAGACATACTTCGAAGCTTTCTTGGGGCTTAAATAGCTTGATCTGGGATATGAAAGCATAATTTTTCTTTTTCTATTTCTTTCCATTCTGTTTGACAGATAGTTGCCGCAATAATGGCAATTACCGGCATTGTCATGATGGCATATGCAGACAATTTCCATGCTGATTCCATCATAGGTGTGGCGTTTGCAGTGGGCTCAGCCTCTACGTCTGCATTATATAAGGTATGTCCATGTCTTCCTCTATAGTCACCTGCCACTCATAGTTGAGGATTAAGCAACAAAATAAGGAATTGCAATGAAAACCTTAGAAAATGCAGGTGTGTTAAATAGTAGTAAGTAACGTTTTTGTCAATACTTGTATGGTGGGGATCTGACAGGAAATTTCACCTCTGTTGACATGTCCTTACATGCCATAGATCCTTATTCTACTTACTGGATGAAAGAACCGAAGCTTTGAAAGATTAACTCTCCAAGGCCATAGTGAGGTAGCTAAAGGTTACAACCCTGGATTGGAGTCAACAATGCCACCCCTCCCCACCCCAATCAGGCAGTTAAAGCAAGAATGTAAGGAAAGCAACTCCTTCCCTCTCTATGTTTTTCATGTGAGTATATGGCAACTATGTTAATTCCTTGGAGGTATTACAAATAATAAGCTGTCATTTGAGAGTGTGCTCTTTGCTACATAGGGAGCCCACATTATGAGGAACCCATGCCATTAGCAAAATGCAGACACTCTGTGCTCTGCTGTATGGACTTTGTGTACTTCCTCCCCTGGATTCTCTGTCACCTAGGAAAATGTCACCAGAGTCACTGCACCTAACTTCAGAAGCAAGGTCTCAGACTGCAAATCCAAAAGGTTATTCTCCCAAAGCTCAACTTCTATAAAAGCCAACTTTCTGAGTGGATCTAAAGGGCAATTCCAATTTCACCTCTCCTAGAGTTTCAATAAAATGAAAATTGTAGATGAAATAAACTCTCTGGAAGATAGAAACAGCCTTCTGCCTTTCCTCCTGGAGGCATGCTTATTCACCACCACTGTGCCTGTGAACATCAACATATTTTGGGGCCCATTGATTGTGACAAATGTTGACAAGTGTTCATTCATTTACCATTTGTGTCTAATCTGTTCTCACATGGAAACTTCACTAAAATTGTTCTAAGTCTTCTAAGAGAAAAACTAATACATTTATGAAGTTAAAAATCCAAACTGTACTGGAAATGGCTGGGAAAGCAGGATGACTATTATATAGACAGAATTCTCCTGGCCAGATTACAGAATGCATTGGTTCTCAGAGTGGTTAACAGTTGTTTATGGACACAAAATCATATCTGAACCCTAATTCTAGGCAGACACAATCTGCTCCATTTAATAATATGTGTGAGTGAATTAACAAGGGGAGAAACAGGTTAAGAAGCTAAGAATACAGACTTCAGATCTGGCTTTCTCCTTCTGTTCTGTGAGTTCACATTAGACCTCCACTTCTACTTGTTATCTGCCTGTACACATGGGCTTATAATCCAGAAAAAGAAGTTGTTTTTAATCCAGAGAGCATCACAATGTTGGTGAGGACATCCTAAGCTCAGGAAGGATCGTGCTTATGAACCTAGGCCTAGATTTCTCTTAACACCTAATAACAGACTGTCTGACCACTTAGTTTTCAGCATCTGTCATAATAACGATGCAATAAATCCCAAAGATGCAAGGAAGAATTGATGGCATCTCAACACCACATGATTTTTATGGCTCATACAACCTTCATTTATCCTTCACCCTATGCCCATCTTGGAGGTTTTGTTTCCATACTGTTGAGTACTCCCAGAAACTTATAATACTTTAAGAAATTCACTTCATGACAGTCACTGTGTTGTGTGAACAAAATAGGGAATTTTAATACCATGTCATCCTAGCCCACTTAACAATTTGGAAGTGTTAGGGCAAGAAGACATGGAGACTAGCCTCTGGGCCAGTAAGCTTAATGTGCGGCTGAAGAGTTTCTCTCCTTTCCAGGTCCTGTTTAAGATGTTTCTTGGAAGTGCCAATTTTGGTGAAGCTGCACACTTTGTCTCCACCTTGGCTTTCTTCAACTTGATCTTTATCTCCTTCACCCCCATCATCCTGTATTTCACCAAGGTGGAGCACTGGTCCTCCTTCGCAGCTCTGCCCTGGGGCTGTCTCTGTGGGATGGCAGGGTTATGGCTTGGTAAGTGACCCTAGCCTATGCCTGCTATTCTCTGTGTCACTTGGTCTTTCTTTTGAACAGAAAGATGGTCATGGCAGGGTCATTGTCTTGGCTGTTCTTGTGCTCCATGACCCAGGTTACCCAGATTACAGATGTTAAATATGTACAAGATTCTTGGTAGACTCTTCCCTGATTATCTCAGGGCTATCCACAGTGTGGCTGCCATGGATTAAAGTAACCAGTTGGAAGCCCAGGTCACTCTATCTACCACTGACCTTCTGGTAGCCTCATCTAGTCTTCATGATGTGGTGTGTGACTTACTATGCTTCCTGTGTGTGTGGTATGATAGACAGAAGTGAGAATGGATGATGCAGTCAAAATGTTCAAAGTAGCCAGAGCATAGGGTTCAGATGAGAGGGAAGAGGAGGGAAGAAGAGGAGAGGGGAGAGAGAGAGGGGGAGAGAGGAGGGGGCAGGACAGGAGGGGAAGACATTCAAGAGAAAAGCAGATCATGAAGAAACTGGAAAGCCTTAATGAGGGAGCTGGGTTTAAAATTCCACTTCATCTTGGAGCTAAAAGTGGCAAGTTCACATCTGCATATGAAACCACTCACTCCGATGAGAACAGATTTGCACCAGGAATCCCTTACCAGGAGAGAAAAGAACACAACATGCGCTGAGCTTGGCCTTCTCTAAGTAGACTGTGCCCTATTGAGGGCAAAATTAGGATCACCTGGAGTCTTTTTCATGGCACCTGGAGCTCTGGGGCTGTGCCTCACTGCGCTCCAGGCTCCCACTTTGAAGCTATCCACCTACCAGTACCTGATGGAGAGGAGTCTATGATCTAAAGATCCTGCTCCTCTTCTCAAGCCATTGAAAACGGTGTATCCCAATGCCCCAGTGCTTACTCTGAATAAAGTCAGCTTCATTCTGCTCCTACATACTACCCAAGGTCAACCACTCTGTCACTCCACATTTACCCACCACACTCATCCTGCAGGGCCTCCAATGACCTTCTAAGCCAGGGTGATACTGGAAATGGTGGCAGCACTGCAGTTCCAAGAGAAAAATGTCCTGACTCCAGCAAGATCATCCTTTTCCTACTCTAGCCTGGATCCCTCAGGGAAGGTCTTAAACTGAAAACATTCAAGAGAAGGATCAAGCATTAACTGTTGGTCCCTGGAGTTATGCTTTCCAAGGCCAAAGCTGTATGGTTATCATCTCTCATTACCTCTAAGTTGAGTGAAAATCAATAACATATTTGAAAGTTGATTCTGTTTCCATAAGATCAAAGTATCCTAATTAAAAGTGCTCAGATTATTTCCTGGCCAGAAATAGTGTAGCCGGGGACAATCGCAATCAAAATGTCACTTATTTTTAGCCACCTCTGTACACATGGAATTTGTGCCTTCTGCAAAATCGCCCTCCACCAGTGAGAGTCACTGGCACATTTAGTGTGTTAAGCCTTCTCTGGCTGGGCCACCTGTGGCAGTCAGACCCTGGATTCTCTAAGCAGCATGTGTCCAGGCCAGGCATGGCACCAACTGGCACTGCAGCTGCTCCGTTAGGCCCACCAGTGCACAGCAGAGCTCATTATGCCAAAGCAGAACTGTGACAAATTGAAGAGACAGCCTCTCTCCTATATTATGTACTCTGGGGTTTTAGAGTCCTCAGTGCTTTGCTTCCAGTGTTTTTATTTCCATGCCTCTCTTCTCCTTGGGAATCACACATTATCTAGCTGGGTCTAGTCTGAGAGCCAAAGCTGAGCTACCAGTGTGTGCTCTAAACTCTCACATCTCCTGCAGCTGTGGCTGTGGCATGCTGGGAGTTACCTAAGTCTGAATGCAGCCTCAGACATTCATCTGACATATCTGAATTGCATTTAAACTGGCTGGACCCCTCACAACGGAGAACACATTGGATTGGATATTCTTTTCCTTGAGTTATCAAGGAAGACTATCCCACTCAAAGAACTAAGGAAAAATGTTGTGATAAGTCTTTCTGCTGGCCGCCCGAGTTGTGCCCTGCCATGTGGGTGCTTTCCACCAGCCGCCAGAGTTCTGCCCTCGGTGTTAGGGCCCCAAATAACACACAGAGATTTATATTAGTTTCAAATGCTGCTTGGCCAATGACTGGGATTTCTAATC
Source organism: Cricetulus griseus (assembly GCF_003668045.3). NCBI lineage: Eukaryota > Metazoa > Chordata > Mammalia > Rodentia > Cricetidae > Cricetulus > Cricetulus griseus. Next base: position 205,342,674 of record NW_023276807.1, on the reverse strand, counting down.
CGCTAGCTCAGTCTTAATTATCAACTATAATCATAAGACTTATCTAATGGAGGACTCCAGTGGTAAGCACCCTCTCTTGCCAGTGGATCACATGGCAGCTCCAGAGCAGAGAGCAGGAGGAAGAGCAAAAGAGTGACTTCCTGTTTGTCCCTGCTTATATATGTCTTCCTGCTATGTCACTTCCTGCCTGTATCACAAGATTTCTTTTTCCTACATTTCCCAGAATCTTCCTTGACTCCTAGTCCCACCTATCTTTCTGCCTCATTGGCCGAGCAGTGCTTTATTCAACAACCAATAAGATAAACATACACAGAAGGACCTCCCCCATCAGAAAAACACACAACACATTTCATGGAAGCTGAGGGCTCAGTTCTGAAACACCATTGCATTCACTCAGACTGCCAAAATCCAGTTCAGTCAAAAAAAGACAATGAATTCAGCAGAGTTTTGATGCATTTAGTAAATTTCTAACTTGTTAGAAATTTCTGTATTGACTCCATAAGATTAAGGAAAGACTTGAGGTGCTGGAATATGTATTCACATTGAACTTTGCCATGACAAAGGGACACATGCAAACCTAGGAAGGACCTGAATCTTTACTGCCATTGCTGTATGCTTGTGAGTCTTAGAGGGTCAAACACGCTGCCTCTCATCTCCAGCCACAAATGGCTCCAGATTGCTAAATTAGTGAGCTTAATTATAGATGACAGCAGAAAAACAAACAACATCTTCCCTGAAATAGTTTGAGTCTAGAATCTTCAGAAATATAGGCAACATGCTTCAACTGTGTTCATAGAGATCATCTCATATTAAAGAACCTTTGTACTTGTGAATACTCATCTCTACAACCTCTGAAAAGTTTAATTTAACTAGATTAAAATAATAGTCTATAACTTATAAATCTTGGAAAGGTGTAATTTTGATAATCTCCAATGGGGTTAGATGATTATTTTAAATAATGGTCTTTTAGCTAAAGAAGTCCACAGTATTAATTAAAGAGCCTCAGCTTTCTCTATCGTTTATTCTGTGGATCTGACCTCTGTTGACTTCTATGCACAAACAGGGTGGGAAAATCATCCCCAGGCTACAGAGAATAACATTGAGCTCATCTTGGTTTGTCCACATGAGCTTGAGAGAAAAGGGGGGGGGGACACAGGATCTACTGTCCTTAGACAAACTTTAACTGAGACAGTAGCACCAGAGCCTATAAATTGCCCTGGATTATGGCTCAAATAGCAAAGTAACAAAGAATGACACTTCAAAGCTTAATCTGTCACCTGCTTTTAGCCTCTAGCTAGCCACAGACTGTCCTTCCAGCACTCACATGTGGTGTGGAAGGTTGATGACTTCACCTCTTTCGTACTCCACTGTCAGCCAGCTGGCAAGAGCTCAGAGAGGACAAAGGACAAAAGAACTTGACCAATTTGAGCAAGCGATTCATGCTGCAATGACAAAATGAGAAAATTAATTGAACAAGGGAGACAGATCCTTGGGAAAGCACAGGTGTTGGTTCTTGTATGCTGAGAGACCGATTTGCTGCCCCTTCATCCTGTATACCTTCCTTATTTTACAGCATTCAATATCCTGGTGAATGTTGGAGTCTTGCTGACATACCCAATCCTCATCTCCATCGGGACAGTTCTCAGTGTCCCTGGAAACGCAGGTACTGGTACAAAGTGACCATGTGTTTGCTTATGCTCTGACTTGTTTCTTCTGATGATTGAGAATTATGCCCCTTCCCTTGGAAGATGTTTTTTAAATACCATGAGGTGGAAGACAACAGAGTACACATCAGATTTTAAGTCTGCAGCTACAAAGGCACTGTTTTACTTGGTCGTGATTTTAGAATTAAATACCAAATGTATCATTTGGGTTTCATGTAATCTCCCTGACAACCTAATTTTGTGTTATTTTTAGAGGGAGTCCTATGGAAACAAAAGGCTTCTCTGCACAGGACTGTGAAGTCAACATCACTAATGAAAGGGCAAGCCATGCACAGGGTGTTGGCTCCCCGTCAGACGGTCCTTGGGGAGCTGGGAAGGCTTCTGTGGAGGGTTGAGCAGGTGGCCCTCCAGGAAAAGCAATTTGTCTGATTTCAAGGACAAGAGGAAAAGCTATTTTTTTCTAGGAAGTTTCTAGTGAAACCTGCCATTGAAACTAGTCATGGAAATTAGTTCTCTGGGGTAACGGTTCAGTCATTTTTTTTACTTTAAGATTCTGTGACCCCAAGTCTCTAGTAACCATGTTTCTTTTCTTCAAAACAATTAGCCAGTGTTTATTAAACATTTACTATGTGATCAAGGCTGTGTACAAGAAAAGAAAGGAAATTACATTGCTATTCCCCTGACAAACTTACAGATCAATTTGGAAAAGGCAGTAGACATACACAAAACAGCTAGGACCTCTACAAAGTAATTTATTAAGTATAAAATTGTGTGAGATAGATTCCAAGGGCTATAAGATATTCAGAGGAAAACAAAAATCAGAAGTAGAGTTGTCGGGAAGTTATTTATTCATCCATGGATTCATTTTTTTCAACAAATAACTTCTGATGGCTTAGCATATGTCAAGAGCTATGCTGATACTGGTGACAGATCCTGAATAAGGAATGGTTTCCACCCCCAATACCATGAAAGAAACACAGAGTGGGAAACCAGAGGAACTGAGTAATTCTAGCACAAGGAAGCATTGCTCTGATAGATGCTCACACAGAGCACACATTGGTGTGGCATTCTTTAAAAGGGTTCTTACGGGGAGTCCTTTGTACAGAGGTCTAACAAATAGTTAGCAGAATGAAGTGGAATACGAGCATAGGGGGAATTGGTCAGACAACTTTGTGAGTATACTAAATTCACTTTATAAAGTTAATTTTAGGCTTATATAAATTTCACCTCAATTAAACTCTGAAAAAGGACAGCACATATAAAAACCAAGACACCAACAGAACAAACAAGCAAGCAAGCAAAACACAACAGCGGTCCAGTGCAGTGAAAGAAAGGTGAAAGCATGCCTGCCCTGGAAAAGGGCTTGGAGAGGAAATTGGAGAAATTCCTAAGCCCAGTTGCATGGACTCTGAGCTGAGCTTTGAGCAAGTATGGTTTACTGAGAAGGAACAGGAAGTAAGCATAGACAGTGATGGAGAATAATTATGATGTTTGGAAGTCTTGAGATAAAGCCCTGGGTTTGGTCCTTGGTTTTCAGAGAAGCTTATAAACAATCATAGGGTGTGACTGGTGTGACATTTTCCTTCCCTAGCTGTGGATCTCCTGAAGCAGGAGGTGATATTCAATGTGGTCCGCCTGGCTGCCACCATCATTATCTGTATTGGGTTTCTTCTGATGCTGCTGCCGGAGGAGTGGGATGAAATCACTCTGAGATTTATCAACAGCCTGAAGGAGAAGAAGAGCGAGGAGCATGTGGAGGACCTGGCAGATGTCAGCGTGCACCTGCGGAGCAGAAGCAGGGTCAACGGGACAGTGTCCATACCACTGGCTTAAAAGGAATTAATGTTTGGATGCACATGTGTGTATATTCTGTGAATATAAAATTTTCTCACTACCTGTACACTCAAATGACAGTATCAACTCTGAATTTGAATAAACCATATGTGAAATATTGCCAACAATAAAAGTTTACATTTATATGCATACCAAGGAACTGATGTAAATAATCATAATAAATTTTTTATTAAAATGTATTTTCCTTGTTTTATTAATCATATTCAGAAGGCAGACTCTCCACAATTCACACAGGTTCATAAAATATGAGATTTGGTTAAATGACAGACTTTTCATAGTTTTTTTTTTTTAAGTGTAACGTAGACCTTTTCATTAAGAACTAATTGTCAAATAGGAAAACCTATGAACATGATATATATTTTACATTTACTTCAGCCTTGAAATCTGAAAGCTGGAGAGTCATTAAACAAATACCAACAGAGTTCATCTACACTGGGAATGGTGAGGATTGTAAAGACAGGAAAACCCCAGCTGAACTCTCAACATGTTTCAAGCAACACTCTGATTAGAGACATCACACACTAGTGAAGTGGTCTGGAGACCTTACACGTCTCTGCAGTCCCTCACCACCAAGTTCACTGAGAGAACTTCCTATACTTTTCGTTTCAACTTGGTACTCCTATCCTCTCCTTACCCCACTACCCTTCACCTTCTGTCCCCACCATTGCTCTAGAGTTGCCTTCTATCAAGTCGCTAATGGCCTCTCTCTAACAAAATCGTATTGACAATTTCAACTCTTTACTTTTTCAAAAGCAGCCATTATGCTGATCCTATCCCCTGACCTGCTAAAATAGTCTCAATTTTTGAACCCACCACCTTCTTATGGTTCTCCTGCCTTCCTCCTCCTAGGCTGGTTCCATTGCTACCAAGGTTCTCTGGTCACATGTCTTAACTGTGGCAGCATCTCTCTCCACACTTTCTCTCAGGGACTCAACTGTTCCCATGGCTTCAAATGTTTCCAACATGTTGGTGACTTAAAAAATTTATTTTAGGCAAGCCATGTTTGCACTTTGAGCTTTAGATCTTATATTAGAATGTCTTCATCAGCTCATTTGGATACCGCAAAGCAGCAAAAGCAAAGTTAAGTCTATCACTCTTTCCAGACTTAGCCCTCTCTCTTTCCTAAGTTAATAACATCATTCTTTACTAGCTACCCAAGCCAGGTATCAGCCTCCATGTCTGCCTCTTCACTGATACCTAACTTGTAGCCTTGCCTCTCTGTAATCTTTGTAAAGTGACTTTCTAGTATAAATTTGATTCTATCTCCTCTACATGAAATACTTCAGTGACATCTTATTGTCCACAAAATCAAACCCAAATACCCAGATATGTCCTCCAAAGTTCATTATTAACTGGCCACAGCCAGTTTAGATTACAGTAATTGCCACTAGAACTTCCTGTGCTTATGGATGTTAGCTACATCTTCCATACTAGTAGGATATTCCATGATGATAAACAGTGTCTGCATCTGTCTATATAGTCTCTATTTATGCAAGGATTATGTAGTCCATCATGCTGTCCAAGACAATAGCTGTGAGTGGCTATTAAGAACCTTGAATGGAGAAACTGTATTTCCCACTTCATCCATTTATCATGCATTTGCCACTCAGTTACCATACTAGAATATAAGCAGAGAGCCTACTTCTGCCCCACTGCCCTATAGTTCCCCTGGACACTTGACACTCCAATGAGACTATGCCTCTTATGATTATTCAGTTAAGCTATGCTACTTTTGTCACACTCTTTTCTTTCTCTCTTTCTCAGTGCCTGAATGCTACCTTATTTATAATTCCTTATATTACCTACAGCTATTTTCCTAAGGAGACTTTTCTTATCTCCCAATCTAAACAATGCAGTTTACTTAGCCCCAAGAAAGTACTGACTGCGCCCTCTGTGTTAGTCAGCTCTGTTTAGTGGTGACAAAATATCTGGCAGAATTAACTTACAAGTAAGAATGGTTTATTTGGGCTTGCTCCAGAGGTCTCAGTCCACAGACATTTGGCCGTGTTGTTTTGGACCTCTGGTAGGAGAAGCACATGGTGGAAGAGACTGCTCACCTCATGATGGCTGGAAAATAGAGAGAAAGAGTCGAGATCTCCAAAATTTCTTCAAAGTCATACCCCATTTCCTCCAACTTGTCCCATCTCCTATGGTTTCACTACCTCTCAATAGCACCACAACCTGGAGACCATCAACCATTGGGATACACTTATCCAAATGCTAGCCCTGCCTATGGTAATTGCCAGCCTACTGTTCTGAGTTTCCAGCAGACCAGGAGCTTTTGAGAACAGGGCTGTGTGGCAGTCATGGTTGTGTTCCCAAGTTATAGTACTTACAGACATCCCATAGGAGAATCATGCTCAGCTCTGTGATGGATGTCCTCATGCCTGAACTGTGTGAGGTCAGTCTTAGTGGGGGACAGACAGTACCACACATGAGATTGGTTAAGTTAGGGGCTGGAAGATGGCAAGTGCAGCACAGGCTCCTTTATCTGTGCAAGCCTGCTGAACTCTTAAAAAGAGATTTAGACCCTGAGAGACTGGTTCTGGCCTCTAGCATTTAAGATACTCTGTGCTTCATGGGAAATTTATGACAGTAAGTCAAGCATTCATGGTCACTGCCCCTCCCCCAAATCCAAGTTTCCTAAAAATGTAAGTGAGCCAATCACCAGTCAAGAGAGAGGAATTCAGAGTGCCTTGCTGGCTGGGCATCATAATAAAAACTTTGATGCAACAAATCTTTGATTTTTCTGTTCCTTTTGGAAGAGGCCCTGTCAGTGTCCTAACATAGCTAAATGACATAATTTTAAATAAGATGGCAAACATTTCAAGCTCCAGGACGTTTTAAGTTTCATGAAAAATAGTGCAAAGGAGATGTAATGTTATTAGCAAATTGAATTAGTTTGTTATCTACACACAGTCACTTTGGGCTATTTAAATGCAATATTGATGCAAACATTCTTCTTGCCTCATTAAATTACTGTTAAATTGTAGTAATCACTGCCCAACTCACTAAGCTTGTATAATTTACATGACATATAAAATTGCATTTTGACAACTTTTCTCGAAATGAGTTGCTTTGCCCTTTAGCACGGTTCATTTTGAGAGATGGTATCCACTACTATAGAAAGTACTCATTCAATATTCAGCAGACTCTTAAAACTAACTCAGTCAATGTGGACACCAGAACTAACTCAGCCTACTTGAAGAAAATATTTCCATTGTGTTATTCACTCGTTGACTCACTCAAACATTATTGTTACTTGAAATTGGTTTTTAAAAGTGATTGTTACCAGCTGGTCTCCGTTTGACTCTAGGACAGCACTGTAGGTTGGAGATGACTATAATCTTAGAACTAGTCTGTCTTGTAGAAAACAGATGTGGATCCATAGGTGTGCAGGGAATTGGCTGGGTTGTAAGTGCTTGCTACCTTTGCAGGTAAGCTGTCACACTGACAAAGCAATAGCTTCAAACTTTATTTAGAGCACCCTTAGGGTGATAGGGCTCCCCTTTAATTCAGGCACTTAAAGGGAAGGGCAACACCTTTCCTTGTTGCCCCTCATGGTCATCATGAGAGTCAAAGAGGATGCTGTATCTTCAGTCATGGAGCAAATAGGATTGTGTTTGTGTTGTGCCTTAACAAGCCAGCTGCAGCTGGATCTTGGAAGACACTGGAGGAAGTAAGACTAGCCCCGCTCAGCAGTCCAAAGCGCCTTGCTGGGTTCTCTTTATGACACATCATTCATTTCTAGAGTTCCAGAAGGCAATGGCTTCTGTGGGTGACTGAGCAGCTAGTATAGTTCAGGGATAAGAGTGCCCATGTGAGAACATAACATGCACTTCTTCCAGAGATGATTCTGATAAATGGTAGACTCGCCCTGGCCATTGCCTTCAAGGTCAGCAAAGTAAGATGGTACCGTCACCTAAGATTACTGAAAATTAAAATAACATGTTGAGATCTTAAGAGAATGCCAGAGTCCAAAGCAATGATCCTGCTAGGGCTTGTCTGCCTCCCTCTAGGTCCTTGGGCACACAGCTTGGCTCCCAAGCCTGTCCTTTGACTGTTGGGCTCATGGCATGATGCCCTCACAAAGCTGCAGAACCTGGTGCTGAGCAGAGAATTTTGCCAAAATAAACCAGAGACAAAAGAAGGCTGGCATGGGCAAACTTGGAAGAAGCAGAGCACGCTCCTGCAGCATCCATGCCTGGTCCCCTCAGCACTTTGAGTCATAGCATTCATGCCCAGCCAGTGGAACTAATTGCCTGACAAAAAGACAGACTAGCAACTTCGGCTCTGAAATTAAAATCACTTCAACCACGTCCTGATCTCTTCACAAACAGATTACAGGCAAATCAATTCTGCTCATCCAGGCTTGCATGCCTGTTAATTTCTTGCAGATGCTTTGTCACGATCCAGAGGACAAATGATCAGGAGAAGGACAATGTCTGAGATAAAAGAGTGAATGATATCACCAGCAGAGCATTAGGATGTCTGATACTTATGTACAAATCCTCTTCCTTGTGGATCCATAAGCCCTTAAGCCCCTGTCAGAAACACAGAGAGCCTGATGCGGGCCCTGCAGCTTATCTCTGGCAACTGAAACAGGAAGGCTCTGTTAACTGTGGTTCCCTTTAGTTTCTTGCATTTTCTCCTCCATCTCTGTGGCAACTGGAATTGAAGTAAAAAGAGAAGTTATGGTGTAGGGCAGTAGTGCCAAGGGCCCAGAGACAGAAGTGGGGTACACTTTAATACTGGTTGGTGGCATGTCTCCATGTGTGCGCCACCAGAACAAAGGAACTTGCTTGAGACAGGAACACAGGTACTTCCGGAGTCTAAGGAATTATAAGAGCAAGGATCCTTCGCCTCGACTCTAGGGACAGACTTCAGCAGCTATTCCAAGAACCGTGATAAGATTTTCAAAACAGTGGGAACTTAGTTGCTTTATTCTGGAAGAGTAAGTTCAGAGACCTCTGTGGATTTGAAGGCATGTGGTCCTATACATTAGGCACTAGTTTAGCCACATATGTATCTTGACATGTGTCAAATACTAACTGAAACATGTTGTGTCAAACACTTTAGGTTTGGAAGGCTTTGTGTATTTTCAAGACAATGTAAGCTGTTTCATATTAGCTTTGTACTCATTAGATATTAGGAGTATTTTTAGATATATTTGGTTAAGTAAAATGTATTTTAAAAGTGATTTCATCTGTTTTATATTTTTATTTTTAGAGTGATGATTCACTCCAGGGCTTTACACATGCTAGGCAAGAGCTCTACCAGTCAACTACACTCCCAGCTCTATTTCTTTTCTTTTTTAACTATAAAAGAAAACATTTGATTTGAGGTTCACAGTTCCAGAGGGTTAGAATCCGTGGCTATCATGATAGAGAGCATGGCAGCAGACATGGTGCTAGAACAGTAGAGGAGGGCATATTTCCATCCACATGGTGCTAGAACAGTAGAGGAGGGCATATTTCCATCCACAAGTGTGAGAGAGAGAGAGGAATGGTGAGAGACTTTTGAAACCCAAACCTTGCACTCTGACACACCTCCAATAGTCTTACAGTTCCTAATCCTTCCCAAACAGTTCCATCAAGTGCAAGTACATGAGCCTCTGGGGACCATTCTCATTCAAACCACCACATTTCACTCCTTGACCTCATAGGCTTGTAGCCACATCATATGCAAAATACATTTAGTCAAATATCAAAATATCCAAAGTCTCCATAATCCTTCACAGTCTTGATACATTTTAAAAGTCCAAAGTCAGTGGGGCATGGTAGCACGTATCCTTTAATTGCAGCACTCAGGAGGCAGAGGCAGGAGGATCTCTGTGAGTTGGAAGCCAGCCTGGTCTACAAAGCAAGTTTCAAGACAGCCAGAGCTGTTACTCAGAAGAAAAAAAAAAAACCGTCTTGAAAAAATAAAAAAATAAAAGAATAAAAGTCCAAAGTCTTTTCTTAGACATAAGGCAATCCCCCTAATTGAAATCCTTTATTAAATAAAAAAGAATTTGCATATTTCCAACACACAAAAGCAAATACTTCTTCCTAATATAAATTCAGTTTTTCTTTGACTCATCTCTCTGTGTTGTCAGGGGCTTCTAGAATAGTGTTGAGTAGGATTGAGGGGAATAGACACCCTTATTTGTTCAAGTCTTAACAGGAAAATGTTCAGTCTTTTGCCATGATATTAGCCATAATTTTCTTTGTAATCTAAGGAGGGCTCCTTCCATCCTATTTCTGTGAAATGATATTATAGGAAGCTGTTGAATTTTTCTCGGATGTTTCTTACACATCCTCTGAGAGTCATGTGACTTTTCCCTTCGTCCTATTGTGAATTACATTGATGGACCATTTCACCAATATATTCCTAGAATAAGCCTCAAGGTGGCTATAGTATATGTTCACTTTTTTTGTCTTGCTATATCACCAAGCCTAGCCTCAAGCATGATCCTCCTCCCCGGCCTACTAAGTCTTGCATCCACACCTGGCTTTTTTATCCTTATATGTGTCACTATACTTGATTTAGTGATACATTACTGAGAATTTTTATAATCATGCTTGAGAAATATATTTTTTCTTGTAAAAAATCTTCATCTTGTCTTCATATTAGGAGGTTGCTAACATCCTCAAACAAGTTTGGAAGCATATTTTCTACTTAAATTGTATATAGTGGTTTTTGTAGAATTCATGTTAATTCTTTTTTAATTTATTTTTCATAACATTTTTATTGATTATTTGGGAATTTCATACCATGAACCCTAAGCACACTCACTAGGTCCCCCACATCCCACCCACCCTTGGGACCTCTCACCCACAAAAAACAAAACAAAAAAAAACAAAAAGAAAAAGAAAAACATGTGTTGCCCATATACTCACTGGAACATGGTGAAACTCCTGGTGGGCAGACTCTTAAAGAAAACTGAGTCCTTCCCTACCCGTACCCCCACCAGAATCCATCAGTTGTGGACAGACACACTTCAGTATCCTTATCACATTTTTAAGAGTTCTCTTCCATGGCTTTCTGTCTAGGCGTGTCTATACTGTTACCTTTTTTTTCTGGTGGGGGTAGGTTGTCATAGGAGTCTTCTATGTCCCTGTTTCTCACCTATGAGTCTTCAGTCATCAATACCACAGCAAAAGAAGCCTCCTGTCCTTTATAGTCAACAGGAGCACAGTTCATGAGTTTCCACATGGTTTCTAGCATTAACACATGCCATGGACCTCAGCACAGTCTCTGGTGGCATTACAAACCACAACATCAACCTGGTATTCTGCCACTGTATGGACCATGGACCCCATCATACCCGCTGGGCAGCAGCACAGGCCAAGAACATCACCATGGCCTCAAGTGGCAGCACAGGCCACTTACATCAACAAGGCCCCTGGTGACAGCATGGCTCACAGACATCAGCATCCAGCCCTGTTTGTTTTGTTGAATGCAGCAACTAGAAATTTTCAAGTCACATAAGTGACTCACGTCTGTAGCTTACATTATATTTCTGTTGATTAGCATAGCACTGCTCTACCAGGTTAAGAATCACTGCTTCGAAGCTGTATTTGTCTATTTGAGCTGTTTTAATGAAATATCTGGGCTTAGGAAGCAGCAAGTCTTTCTCACAGCTCTGAAAGCTGGGAAATCCTAGACCAAGCAGCCAGTGTTTCCGAGTCTGGTGAAGGCCTTCTTCCTGGTTCGTAGAAGGTGTCCAATCAGTGTGTTCTCAAATGGTGGAAGTGGGAAGCAGATCCTCCCAGGCTTGGTTCTCCTTTATAAAGACACCAAGCTTCTTTCTGAAAGCAGAATCCATGATCCCCTCACCCAAGGCCCCCCTACTTACAACATGTTGGGGGTTCGCATTTCAATATGGGAATTCTGGAGGACACAATATTTAGACCATAGAAGAGGGAACAATGGGAGTCAGAAGCTACCTTTGGAAAGAGACAATTATTTGGTCAGAGTTTGTCAGTAAAAACAAAACGCACTGAGCTAGTCTCATGTCAGACCAGTGAGCGTTGCTAGCCATGGGCAGTAGACAGCAGTAGAAGGGTGGCTGTTTGAAACAGCAAGCAGCTGGCAAACTCTGTGAAGAGTTAGTAGATTGAAACTACTAAGGGAGGTTGGTTGATCGGCCACACTCCTTGCTAATGCAGAATAATAGAAATTACTTTGACTAATGAAAGGCAAAAAGACATGATGTTATAATAGCAAAAGAGAAGGCCACTGAATTCCATAGAATGCCATATGGTTGCCTACTACTCTTAAGACAATACACAAGTACCTGATGCCAGGGGCTGAAAAGACAGCTCAGTGGCTAAGAGCATATACAGCTTTTGCAGAGGACCCAAGTTTGGTTCCTAGCTCCATGTCATGTGACTCAAAGCTGCTGGCAAGCCCAGCTCTGGAGAATCTAATAATACCTTTTCCTATACTCCACAGACAACGATACATACACTATGACCAAGGCAACTTACAGAAGAAGCATTCAATCGGAGGCTTGCTTACAGGTTCAGAGAATTAGGCCATTATCATCATGGCAGGGAGTGTGGCGTCAGGCGGACAGGCATGGTGCTGGAGAAGCAGCTGAAAGCTCACTTCTGATCAGCAAATTCCAAGCCAAGAAAGAAACACAGAGACAGAGAGACATGAAAACCAAAAGACATAGAGACAGAGAGAACTAGAGATACCTTTTGTGACACATCTCTTTCAACAAGGCCACACCTACTCCAGCAAGGCCACATCTCCTAATTCTTCCCAAACAGTTTGACTAACTAGGATTCAAACACATGAGCTTATGGATACAATTTTCATTCAAACCATCCCATTCCATCCCATTCCACTTAAGCTGGCCCCCATAAGCTTAAATCCATATCATAATGCAAAATGTATCTAGCCCAACTTCAGAAGTCCCCATAGTCTATCACAAGCTCAACACTATTTCAAAGTCCAAAGTCTCTTCTGAGACTCAAGGCAGTCTCTTAACTTCAAGCCCTGTAAAATCAAAAAGATTGAGCTACATACTTCCAACACACACAGAATGTACATTATCATTCCTCCCAAATGGAGGAAAGGGAGCACAAGGAGGAAACACTGTGACAAAGCAAGACAGGAAACCAGCAGGGCAAATTCCAAATAAATCCTGCAACCCCAGGCCTAATGTTAAAGGACTTGCTAGATGCTTCTTCCCTTTCAGATTTTCTGGCTGCAACATACTTCTCTCTCCCAGGCTGGTTCCACATAGTGTATGCAGCACTGCTTGGCAGGGCCCTCATGCCACTTGCATCTCCAACATCCTGAGGTCTCCAATGCAATCCAGGCTTCACCTTCACAGATTCACAAAATAGCTTTTCTGGGCCTCCATGCAGGGATACCCCTGTCATACGCATGTCCTCCGTGGCTTTTCTTAAGCATGAAGGAGGATTCCACAACTCTTTTCATGTAACCTTCTTAACTCTAAATCCAGAACCACATAGCTGAAGCTGTCAAGTTCTTCCGCTTGCTTCGACTGGAACTTGCACCCTCCAAGACCTACATTTGCATCAGCTTTGATTTGTTGATGGCTTCCCTTGCTGTACAAGCTTTCCCTTTTTACAAGTTGCAGGATTAGCTGGGTGGGGGTCTCACCCTGAGGATACTACTCCCTATATTCCATTCAGTATCAGGCTTCTCCTTAAACTTCTCATCTCATTGAGAACAGAACATGACTCTAACATTACATTCCCTGGTTCTCCTTTTCTCCTCAAAGTGTACATTTTCTATTTCTCTTTGCCCCAAGTCCTCCTTTTCATTGTACATGTATACAAGAGTGATAACTAATAACCCTATGACACATTCAATACTAGAATGTCTAAAATTCCTTTTCCAATGATATGAGTCCAAAACTCTTCAATTTAGGCTCTGGCAGATTCTTAGGACAAGGGCAAAACTCTTTACCAAAATATCACAAGAATGGTCTCTAGGCCAATTGCCAAAATCCTTCTCCTCTTAAACCTCTTAACAGATCCCATGACGGGTGAGGGACAAATAACAAGTGAGAGACAGAGACCTGCAGACAAAACTTATATGGAAAGTTTATTGGGGGGAGAGGGAAGGGAGTAAGGAAAGAGAAGAAGAAGGAGGAGGAGGAGGTGGAGGGAGGAGGTGGAGGAGAGAGAGAGAGAGAGAGAGAGAGAGAGAGAGAGAGAGAGAGTATGGGTTTCTGAAACCTCAAAGCCCACACCCAGTGATACACATTTCCCAACAGCCAGGTCACACCTACTAATTTTGCACAAACAGTTCCACTAACCCAGAACCAAGCATTCAAACATATGAGCCTACTGGGGACCATACTCATTCAAACCACAACAGACAACAGTGCAATAGAATGTCAAAATGAGACAAAATCTTTGATCTTATCTAAGACAGCCCCCCTTATGTTTGAGAACACGGGAATTTCCAGGAGTATGGTGAGGTGATTTGTTGGAGGTTGCGCAGTAATTCGCTGTCCATCTCTGGCCTGAGTCCAGTTTGACTCCTGGCCTATTTATTGCTCTTTTCACTGCAGTTAGTCACCTATCTCATCCAGGACAAGGCTATTTGTTTTACAAAAGCTATAGATAAATAGTAGCATTTGCTTTTTCTTCCAAATTAGTCAATCAAATTCACTGTTGGGTTTCTTTCTTTCTTTGTTTGCTTGCTTGTTTGTAAGTCCCAGCTTTCCTGGAACTTTCTATGTAGATCAAGCTGGTCTTGAACTCACAAGGGTCCGCATGTCTCTGCCTCCCAAATGGCTGGGATTAAAGGTGTACACTACCACGCTACGCCTATCAATGAATTTCAAGACCAATATCTTACATTTTAAGAAGACAAATAGGTATTTATATATCAGTAGTTACTCCCTCTACCATCATTGATGTTTTTTTCTCCCCTGAGTGAGAAAACCAAACTCTGCTATTACAAATGTAACTGAAACTTCATTCCAAGCATGAAAGTTCCATTACCTAAAGGAAGAGTTGATATTTTATTATTTTTTTATAATTAAAACATGACTACATGGTTCCCCTTTTCATTCCTTCACCTAATCCTTCCTATTCACTCCCATTGTATTCTTTCTCTCTCTCTCTCTCTCTCTCTCTTTCTCTCTCTCTCTCTCAAATTCACAACCTCTATTTCTTTAATTGTTGTTACATATATATCCCTGTATATGTAAATACAACAATGTGTGTATGGTTCCAGGGCTGACCACTTGATATTGGATAAATGATTTAGGGACATTTCCCTAAGGATTAGCTGCCTGCAGTTCTTTGTCAACAGTTGAGGTCCCATGAGATTCACCTCTTTAATGTTAGCATACCTATTGGTGTTGTCCTTGTTTAGATATCCATGTTGGTGAGATGTCATGGCTGTAGCTTCTTGGACATTTCTAGGAAATGCAATCTCACAGCACATTTCCTGTTCCTCTGGCTTTTACAGTCTTTCCATCCTCGATTTCACCATGATCTCTGAGTCTTAGATGCAGGTGTTATGATAAAGCATGAGGGGACCTTCATAACTTACATTGATACACCTTATGTTATACCTATCCATCCTCAGCCCTTCAGAACTTGTGTTAACACACCTTACGTTAGACCTTTCCGTGCAAGTTATGAGGGTCTGCCTCATGCTTTATCATAACAGTAGGAGCTGTGTTGTCAATGAGCCAGATGGGGCTGGGCACCACAGGGTCACTTGTGTTCTCTGCATTTTAATGGGGTTTGATTTTCTGTAATGGTTCCCATCTGGTGCATTTCTTTGATGAGTATGACCCAAACTTATTTGTGAATACAAGGATGAATACTTAGAATGGAGTTAGGAACTGTGCTGGTTTAGTAAGTAGCAGTCGTAAGCTCTCCTCCATGATCCATGACTTTATAAGCCCTGGATAGTTGACGGGGTTTCCAGTACCAGGCAGGTATGTTTTCCTTCTTGTTGAACAGGACTTAAGTCCAATTAGACAGCTATTAGTTACTGACAAGGTTGCATAGCCCTATTGCACCCTTGAGTATATCATACCATGCTGGTCATTGTTTTAGTTCATAGGTTTAGTTCATAGGACTATTGGTTGCTTCCCTCTGTTGGAAGCTTACATGACGCCTTCTGAATCATGAAAGCTAATCCTCAGGGAAGAGGCTTTAGGTGAAAATAACCTACATCCTCCAGGTCCTGTGTGCAAAGTATATGGTGCCTTCAACAATAGAGGCTTACTTTCCACCTCTGGGGGTGTGGATTAGGGGGTGGGGGCAAGGGCATCATCAACATCCTGTAATAATTTGTGAGTCTGTTGGACAACCCTGACAACTGCCATCAGAGTTTCTCATGACTGGTGTTGGAGTTTTCATTACATAGTCTATAGCTCTTAGGGAGAGCATTGCCAGCCCAGATGGGAAATTTTCATTGAATCTTTAAACATTTATGTATATACAGACTTTTATGTATTATATGTACTTCTAGGTAGATACACAAAAACATTTCCTTATGACTGTTTCAGACACTCCTGCTGTTATTTTACCCTCCATCTTTGGCATTAATCTCCCTGCTCCCTCCCTAGTTAAAGCCTTTCATTTTCCCACTTTCGCTTAAACCCCTGTGCCCCGCTATTCTTCTCCATTAGCGCATCATTCTTAAAGTGTTCCCTTGCTCAGAAATAACTGATGAGAGTCTTGTACTTTGTAAAAGTGTTTTTATTGATATAAATGTCTCATCTCAAAAAAGCCCTCCAATTTAATTTCACACCTATGTTTTTTAGCCAGTGAGCATAGTTAACGGAGGAATCCATTGATCAAACAAAAGCTGACTAGCCCAAAAGTCACACACTTGGGTTTGGCTCTTGCATTCTTCCCTGGGTGTTAAGTGCAGTATGAATTATTCATGTGCTTTTGGCAGGTACAGGGAGTTCAATGAATCACCAGGACTTGCTTCGAGTTGCTCACACTCAGGAAGACAACCTTGTTGCCGTGGGGGTGGGGCTAAAGAGCCTCAAGCAGACTTGATGTCTGGTGCTATGTGATGGATTTAGAATCACCCAGATCTGTGACTGTTTTTTTTTTTTTTTCTGACACATGACGTGTGTCTTTCAACTATAACCTTCCACAGAGCTCTTTCTTGTAAATCAGGGTGGACAGGGAAGGGGATAAGCCTAAAACAAAATGGAACACAATGGTCTTACTGTCAACCAGCTAAGCACTCAGAGTCCCAAAGAAAGTTTAATTGGTGTTTACTTTGAGTTTGTTTTTTCAATTGTTTTGAAGTTAACCATTCTGTTGTGGGATAGCTGGATCACACTGTGTGAAGATATCTCTTTTATCTCACCTACCTAAGGTACCTTCTGATTTGGTTTAATAAAGAGCTGAACAGTCGATAGCTAGGCAGGAGAGGATAGCCTCAACTTCCAGGCAGAGAGAAGAATTTGGGGGAAGAATCTGAAACACCAAGGAATCACCAGCCAGACATGGAGGAAGTAGGAAGTACAGTACTGTGGAGAGTAATGAACCACGGGCCAGAATATAGCTTGATATAAATGGCCTAATTTAAGTTTTAAATGCTAGTTGGGAACAAGCCTAAGCTAAGGCCAACCTTTCATAATTAATAAGAAGTCTCTGTGTCATTATTTGGGAACTGGAGGTTCAAAGAAAGTCTGACTTCACCATTCAATGTTCTGTCAGGATAGCATTCCCGGTCTTCCCAATGGGTTTCCAGGTTCTCTTTTGGGGCACTAGAGCTTGTCCTTGGTGAGGAGAATTCCTCATCAGAAGATTTTGCCATTCCCTCCATTTGTACCCTTCATCTCTCTTTACTACTCCAGATTCGAGGCTCTTCTCACCCCCTTCATCTGCCTTTCCACTCTTTGCCCCCTCCCCCACGTCTTACCTTCATTGGGAACTATACAAATCATTTGGTTTCTCTAGACCTCCTTAATGTACAGAAAGAGGAAGGGTCAGTTTATCCCCCTAACTATGGTAAAGCACAAGAGAAAAATCTTCAGATAAAGGATCTGAATGATAACTAGCCATTTTCAGCCTCAGTGATTAAATCTAGGTCCACACATCTGCCATTTGTTTTGCTAAGATTGTCTGCCTCCACATAATGCTGCATGTAAGGGTTTCCTATGTCTGTAGCCTTTGTACATAAGTGACAGACTCATCTGGGGATAGACATGAAGATAGAAACCTCCATCTGAGTCTCAAGTCTGCTGAGTCACTGACATTCTGAGCATCCTCCTTCAGCCAAAAGAGTGTCTGTTTTCAGGGAAATGGGCAGAGTGAGAGGCTCAGGGTAGGAAAAGCAGGGAAGGAATAGATGAAGCCCTTTTCCAACTTCTAGCTGGATCTCCTCAGCAACTCTACCCTGCCATGGCCTTCACAGTGGAGAAAATTAAGAGAATCAGAGTGTCTGAAACTAACAGCACACACCTTAGTATCAGCACTCAGAAGGAAAATGAAGGTGGCTCTAAGAGTTCCCAGAAGTTTGGACTACAGGCAGAGTTCTAAGCCATTCGCCGATACATGGTTTATGTCTCAAAAAAAAATAAAGTAACAAAAAAATTAAATGAATTCACCTCCTTAATGCAGAAGGCAATGTTTCCATCTCATAATAATAGGAAAATTGGAGTGCAGACTATTCAAAGATGAAATAGAATAAAAATTGACCTCTGGTTAAAGATAAAATTGATCTGAAGTTCTTCAAGTGACAATCAACTTGCCCTTTCTCATCCCTAGAAGAATAGACACTAGAAACCAAATGAAGATTAAAGATTACTGTGGAAATTAAAGCACATGTTATTTGTATATCCAAAGATGATGACTAATTATTAGAAGAAAACACATTGGAAGAAAGAGAAAGATTATCAGGGGATAAGACAGGATGCCTTTGAAGTGATCTTAAGCATAAATTATCAATCTAAGTCTCAGACATAAAAGGACATGAACTGTAAACCACTGCAGAAATTACAATCAAATTCACAGGCCACACATCCACTGAGGAAAGGACTTCACAGTCAAGAGCTTCTAGTAAAGAAACAGTGTTTGAAAACATCTTAATAAAAAATGTTCAAAACTTTCAAAGAGCTAACTTAAGGAATAGACAGAAAAAATCCATAAAGGCAAGAATCAAAGTGTGGGGAAAGGTATGCTTTGAAATGAGAGGACAGGTTGAGTAGGCTTCTACAAGGGAAGCAGAACCAGTAAACAGTTGTGGCAGTGTGAGTGAGCAACAAATGTCACCAACAGTCACAAGCATTTGAATACTTGGTCCCCAGTTAGTGCCATTGCTTGGATAGATTTAGGAGGTGTGGTCTTTCTGGAGAAAGTAAGGTCTTTCACTGGGGAAAACTTGTGTTATTACCATTTTGTTCCCTCTGCCTCCTGCTGGTGCTTCAAGTTGTGCACTCTCGGCTTCCAGCTCCAGCCATCATGCCTTCACTCCACCATAGGGACTCTAACCCTATGGAACCATAAGCCCAAGCAAACACTCTCTTCTGTAAGTTGCCTTAGTCATGGTGCTTTTTCACAGCAATAGGAAAGTCACTAAGATAGGTATATTAGGAATTTGCTTACACAAATACAATAGGCTTATGCAGTTGTGGTGGCTGCTTAGTCAGTTTCAAAATCCTCAGAAAAAACTGCTCTAGACATGGTAATTTGTGGCAATTATTTACAGTGCTCATCTTTTCTTACTGCACCTCCCCCCTCTTCTTCCTTTCATTCTCTTCCTCTACCCTCTTGTCTCTGTCAGAAGTCTTAGCTCACATTTCAAAGATTATATACTCTGTGTTTTTGTACTTTAATGAGACACTCTTAATTTCCCCTCTCACACCTATTGTCCAACTTTCCATTTGCAAACTAATGAAAACACGCAGTTATTCACAAGTGTATTGTACCTTCACATAGGAGGATGGTGATAATAATGTCACACTTGTTAAACATGCACTAAAATGTTAGAATGTGCAAACAAGGGACCCTGAACTTCAGACCCATTAG
This sequence comes from Cricetulus griseus, assembly GCF_003668045.3. Classification (NCBI taxonomy): domain Eukaryota; kingdom Metazoa; phylum Chordata; class Mammalia; order Rodentia; family Cricetidae; genus Cricetulus; species Cricetulus griseus. The sequence continues at coordinate 205,323,164 of NW_023276807.1, read as the reverse complement.
CATCACTAAAGATTTACTGCTGTCTCTGATGAAAGAATAACAAGTTCATTGGCCTCTCCCAAAAGCAATGAGAGACTGAGAATACAAATTGCAAAGACTTAGCACTCTCCTGCATGTCGAGGAGAGTAAAGCTAAGGGAAATCACTAATTAGTATGAAAAGCATGCATACTTTTCAGACCAGAAATATAGAGAAAATGAAACAATGGATTCAATCCTGTGTAGATAGAAAAGAGAATGAATAACCTAGATCATTTGCTGGGTCAGGCATTCACTCACTAAGTTTTACTGAGTACCAAACGCCAGGCATCATATCCCTAGCATCCACAGTGGGCATTCAGTGGGTGACTGTCTCCCTAATACAAGAATAATATTTTCTTGGTTTGTTATTTTTGTTGATGTTGTTTTGTTGTTGTTGTTGTTGTTTGGCCTATTAGTTAGCTTTGACTTGTTGAATGAAAACTATTTGCGACAGTTGGCTCAGTTGGTAAAGGCATTTGCTGTGCAGGCTTGATAACCAGAGTTCAATTCCTAGAACCCAATTGTGGAATGAAAGAACCAACTCCACAAAGGTTTTTTTCTTTTTGTTGTTGTTGTTTTGTTTTTTTTTTTAAGTTGTTTTCTGATCTCCCTCTGTGTGCCACATGTATGCCTCTCCACTGAAGACATATAGACACGCACAATAATTTATTTCAAATTTTAAATAGTTGATCTAGTCTATAAACCCAGGCTCTATCTTTCCCAAAACACTCATTTAATCCAAGACTTTGACATGTAAAATATAAAGGAAGCATAGGGATCATACTGACTAATTCAAGCCTCACTTCTCAAGGATGCCTCACAAGAACCATTCATTGCTTTTTCTTTTTTTTCGGTAGGAAAATGTAGAAACCAAGAAATAAGAAAATTTGGAGATATTGATGCACTTTTCCTATTTTCAGGTGCATTATTTTAAGAAGAGGTATAGAATTTTGAATCTAGGAGAGCACAAGAGATCATCAGGAGGAGGTTAAGTGATTCTCAGAAGGCAAAGAACTAGCCTTAGAAAAAGACTGGCTGGCATACCAACCCCTACCACTAATCCATGCAGGACACAAAGGCATCTCACTTACGGTGCCCCTCAAATTCCATTTGCGCTTCCACAGATTGCACGCCCACTGTTACTACTCTTTGTTCCAGACACTGAGCGACTGAACGGCCTGGCTCCTGCTCTGTCGGAAGTCTGCAATGCAAGATGAAAGACATTTTCTGCAATGTTTGCACAAAGTAATATTGCTCACTTGAGTCTCACTTTTGCTTTTACTATTTGCTTTAAGATAATAAACGAAGAGCTTCCCAGGGATAATTCTGTAAACACTTTCATTTTCTTGAGGTTTTTCAAGGACACCAAGTGAAGCCTGCTTTGTCCTAAAGGCCTGAGCCTACGGAGTCTGGCTGACCCCATGAGATCTTAACACAAGGAGCAGCAAGTGTACTTTTCCATATGCTCCATACCAATCCACTGTTCTCTCCTAAAAGTATACTGTAGGAGAAACAGGACAACCTAAGTAGGTCTTTCTTAATGTACAAAATAGTGACCTTCCTGTCTATCAACTTTTTCACTGGGGTGCTCAAAGAATGAACAGATAATAAATACTAAAGCCAAGGTTAGGTGGTTTCTGTTCTGTTTAGTTCAAAAAAGTCAATTGTATTGCCCTTTTGAGTCGTATTTCTCTTACCTGTAATTTGTGCTGTAGCACCAGATCAGTGATTCAAAGTTGTCCTCAGAGGCCTGGAATAACCAGTAAAGGAAACAAGGGCAGCTTTGCTGTAAAACAGTAGAATTTGTTTAGGATCCAACTAGATTCATCTGACCAGCTCCTGGTACCCTCTCTGCCATGAATCTGAGTGGTCCTTGCTCGATTCAATGTACAGATACAGCAGTGCTGTCTGACTTCTTGGCCTCGGCACTGATAGACTCTGTAGCCTATGCCTTTCCCCCTCTTCAAAGCCCAGAGCTGCTCAGCAGTGAAGTCAGTCATGCTTGTAAAGAGTCGGTCTGAAAGTGAGCTAAGATCTTATCCTGCAGCCAGACTCTATGCCCTAGTATAGGAAAAAGGCCACCTTGGAAATCCTAGCCTCAACCAACTCACAGCTGAGTGCACTGCATGTGGCCCACATGGAACAGGTCTACCAGATGAGCCCAGCCAACTCACACAGTTGTTCAGATTAGGAAGTCCTCATTGTTTTGTTTGGTTTTCCAGACAGGGCCTCACTGCACAGCACTAGCTGACCCGGAACTTCCTATGTAACCAGGCTTGTCTTGACATCACAGACATCTGCCTGCCTTTACCTCCTAAGTGCCAAAATTAAAGGCATGTGCCACCATGTCTGTTTAGTTCTCTACTTTAGTTCACATCGATATAGACAGTAGGCACAGCTATGGCAGGCCAGGACCACAACGCTTTTAGACAGGTGTTTAACTGTAACTCGGCCAACACTGGTAGGACTCATGGAGCTGGAGCTCATTTTTCAGTAAGACTGTCCTCAGTAGTATCTGTAGGATTTCTCAATCCAGAGAAGAGAAGTTCAACTGAGAGAGCTGGCCCAAGCCTCTTACTTAACAGAATGCAAGCCCAGCAAGGCTAAGAGTCCTGTCAAGGTCATGCTGTCACGAAGTAGCCAAAGTGGGATTTGAATTTGAGGCTCATGATCAACAGACTACAAAGTCCCAGGCAAAATAATAACACCAGATGAAATGATTGACAAATGGTAGGCCAAGTGTGATATAAGATAGGTCTTTAAGGACAGACACCTAGGTGGAAGTCCTGAGCTCTCTGTGAATTCCCTTTATGACTTTTTTGGGCCTATTTCTTAAGTGGGAAGTTCTTCCAAGGCTCAATTATAAAAGTTTCTTATCGCTGCTAAAAGTACTCCAGAGATATTAATAGGAACGAAGCCCATATTTATGACTTTCCACTGCTCTCTAAGACTCCCAGGAGAATTCTCTGAATTGATATTGGAGTTGAGATTTGCCTCTACTGTGAAAGTCAGACTAGAGAATGTTCAGAATATAGCTTCAACCGGGCTGCCTTGACTAGGAACCTCCTCCTAGAGCCCCACAGCCAGTGTTAAAACCACAAGCTGGGACTGATGGGCAGTTAGGGAGGCCTAAGCGGACTCCACACCCAGCTCCAATCCCGTGTGCTCACAAGTAGGTGGACTCCTAATCACTGTACAATAGAAGTAAATAGGACCTATAGCAGAGACTGCAAGGGAACAATTGCCAAAGCTTCAGGCCATGTGCTGACACCAGATCTTATAAGGGAACGTAGGGCACCTGTCACCTCCACAAGCCCAGGAGAAGAGAAGTGGATTCCAAGACCTACATTCAATACTATGGGTGAGCCTTACCTTGTCCCCAGGCCCTGGAAAACACCAGTTTCTCCTGTTGAGGAGGGAAGGATGCTTGATGGTTTTGGGTTGTTTTTGTTTGGTCGGGTTTTTTGGGTTTGTTTTTTTTTGTTTTGTTTTGTTTTGGTTTGGTTGTGAGCCTAGCTTTTAACAACTGAGCCATTTCTCCAGCCTGCTTAGTGGTTTGTTGTTATTGTTGTTTTAAGAACCATTCTTTGCTCCCAAGAAAAACTTCATTGGGATAGGTGCTGAGAGCACCTGATTTCCCTTAGGGAAAAATACATGCAGTAGACTTACAAAGCACTGCCCCATGCCTGCCTCATCCTACTTCTTGCAGCCATTCCTATTTACATTTCCCAGCTGGGCACATTCTCTGAGACCCACTAACCTGGCATGGATTTTTGTTAAAGCAAGATCGTGTTGCTTCACTTCACTTGCCCTGCTTGAAAGTCACCACACATGAAAAATATGTAAATTTTCAAATTGCAGAAGCAGTCAATGTACCGTTAATGCCAAGTGCATATATGGTGATAGGAGAAGATACATCAGGCTGAAAACCTAGCCAGATAATAAACACCCCATGGGCAAAGACGGCTAAGAGCTCAGGGAGGTTCCTGGTCCATCAAAAACTGGGTGGCACTAAAGCTGATGCAGTTAGGGTGCTCGAGGTTCAGCAGCTTTGAAGTCCTGCAGAACAAGGAGGAAAAACTCATTTGAGAGAAACATGAGATTGTGCTGGGGAGCTGTGGAAACAAGGCCTGTCATGCAAGGTTGAACAAGACAATCTGATCAGGAAGCTGGTTTGGATTTGGGCTCTAAGGCTATGAGTGCCCCTTGCCTGCATCATCTAACTTAGGACAGTGCTACAGTGTTCTCTTACTGGAGTGTAAGCTCCATAAAAGGCACAGATTTTATTTTTTGCTGATTCCTTTCAAAGAATGTATCCTCCACTCTGGGCCAGTAGATATCTAAGTAACAACATACAATATCTTCTGGTGGCTAGATTTTGGATGCAAATGTATTTTTAGATGATAAATCCGTGCTGGCTGGTTTTATGTCAGCTTGACACGGGCTATAGTCACCTGACAGGAGGGAGCCTTGATTGAGAAAATGCCTCCGTGACATCAGGTGGTAGGCAAGCCTGGAAAGCACTTTCTTAGCTCATGATTAGTGGTAAAGATCCCAGCCCATTAGGAGTGGTGCCATCCCTGGGCTGTTAGTCACAAGTTCTATAAGACAGCAGGCTGAGCCAGGCATGGGGAGCAAGCCAGTAAGCAGCACCCTCCATGGCCTCTGCATCAGCTCCTGACTCCTGGTTCCTGCCCTGTTTGAGTTCCTGTCCTGACTTCTTAAATGACGAACAATGCTGGGGAAGCATAAGCCAAATAAACTCTTTTCTCCTCAAGTCACTTTTGGTCATGCTGTTTCATCACAGCAATAGTAATTCTAACTAGGTTAGTACCTAACTTGCTATAAAAACTCTGAAGGCTTTAGCTTCCCTGGGATAGGGTTAAACACTTGGATTAATGGAGGTTGAGAGATTGAGGAATATGAAACAAAGAGAAAAAACCAATATGAGGGTGCAGCATTGAGGTCATTGACATGGGCATTTGGTACCAATGGCATAGGGCCCTTCAGAGAAACACTCTGAATGTGTCCCAGAACTGTCTGTCTAAAGAATGGGAAGAAAAAGAGTCCAGGCTCTGGCTGCTGATCTTCTTAGCTGCCCACCCCTAATAGTGTTAACATTGTCCCCTCACCTGACACACACACAAGATACACTTAATGTCATGACCCTGCAGACTGTCCTGGAAGGAAAGGGGCTTTGGGACAGAATAGCGAGAATTATGTGATGATGAAAAATAAACACCAGTACAAGGTAGGTATGAGTTCATGGAGGACTGTTTGGTTTAGTTGTTATCAAAATCAGATACAGCCAGGGACTGTGATGCAAGACATACAAAGGAATCTGCTAAAGCTGTTAATCACATGACTCTTTCCCCATCATTCAAACTTTTCCTTTGCTGAGTACAGCAGTCCGAAGTGATTTATTCTAGATCTGCCAAGTATGTTTCCATATTCTTTGTGTTCTTATATTTCTATTCAACTTAAAGATAACTGGTTCTCAGGGAGGGGAAGAGGGAAGCTTCAATCCTCAGTAAACACTTGGCAATGCCTAGAGAATACACTTTGGTGGTTGTAACTAGAGAGAAGGTGTGAGTGCCATGTAGAGAGCTGAAGGAGAGACACTGCTTAGCACCTGAAAATACACCAGATAATCTTCTACAACAAAGAATTTTCTAGTCTAAAGTGTTAGCAATGCTAAAGTTGAAAAGTCAATGTCAGAACTATCAAGACACTGAAGAAGGACAAATAATATCAGAAAATCATGGTAACAGGTGCTAAACATCCCAGTCCTGTAACACTGGGCAACTTTAGCAACAAAATCCCAGAATTCTTTGGTCTGTCATCAGTGCCTTAAGTGGGTTAAATAAGCAATTTATTCCTGTTTCCCAGGTAAAGTCACTTGGTTTTAATTTAGAGTTGAACAAAAGGACGCATGTGAAATTCAGAAGGCAGAAATGAAATTGTCACTCTCTGTGAAGGTCCTTTGTTTGTTTTTCTTCTTCCCAGATAATGTCCACTCCCCAATCCACAGAGATCTCAGAGATACTACCAAGGCCTTGGCTAGAAGCCAGCAGAAGAGCTGGCTAAGCAGAGGCCCCTGCCTCTTACATGTCTTTCCACAAACACTCTGATTATGAGGGCAGCTGAAAGTGCTTGGCTGATCATATTGCCTGGTCATGATTCCTCTGATCCCCACACTTTTCCAAGAAGCTCACTTATGTCTCCCCACATCACTATGAAAGACCTAATACCTATAGTAAGTCTCACTGAGAGTCTTTTCTTCTACATAAACCTTAATTGAAAAGGTCAATGAGCCAGGCATGGATAGTCGGCTGCAGCAGATATTTATAATCCCAGCACTCATACTTGGCAAGATTGGGGGTAGAGACATGATGGCAGTGACAAACAATAACACACCCCATATCAAACAAGATAGAGGGTGAAGACACCCAAGACTGTCCTCTAATCTCTACACTTATGTTATGGCATGTATGATGTGCCTGTAGACACACACACACACACACACACACACACACACACACACACACACGATTAAAACAAAAAATAAAACTATAAGTTGAGGGCTTTACAGGTTTGCATGGGTGCTCAGAAAGGCTCCATGACTGCTCAGAATGATACTGTGTTTCCTACAGCCACAGGGACCCAGAGTTAAAATCCTGTAGACAAGTGCCTACAATTCTGAGTCCATGCCTTAAACTAGAGCTACAATTCTGAGTGCCTACAATTAAGTCCATGCCTTAAACTAGAGCTACATAGACTGCCATCTCCTCATAGCTCTAATATACTTGTTAAGAAGCAAAAGTGTGTTTGAAAGTGGCTACTCTCACTAACAGACTTAGTAATCCACACAAGGATTTTTTTTTGTATGTGTATATGCACCACATATATACAATTACTCATGAAGGCCAGAAGAGGGCATCAGATCCAATGGAACTAAAGTTACAAGCAATTGGGAGCTCTACCTACTAGAAACCAAAACCACCTCTGCCAGAGCAGCAAGTGCTCTTAACTGCTGAGCAGCTGACATCTCTACAGCCCCCACATAAGGAGTTCTTACTCTTATGTTGATATAGCAACTTTGAATTTCACATTTCTACAGTGCATCTTGCCCAAGGGAGAAAAGATTCACCAGCAAACACACAGTCAACCGTACCATTGAATTGGAAGCCAAAATCCTTCCTTCAGTCAGTTTGGGTTACTTATGCCCAATGAATGGTTCCTTATGAACCAAGGGTAAGATCCGAAAGCCTGGTTCTCAGAGGCTGTGGCAGCTTGGATTCCATGACATCTGGCTTTCAGATGAATCTTGGATAATGGGAGATACTGATAAAAATTCCAAAAAGTGGGAGGAAGGACATGGATGTTAGCACATGACTCCCTCCTTTCCAATGGAGTCCTTTTCAGAGCTTATTTATGCATATATCTTGGAGTGTTTCAAGTTTTCCTCTAGCATTTTCAGGATTTTGCATTTGTCATAGGCCAAAGAGTCTTTATTTACCAACCAGTGAAAACAACACATATTCAAAGCATACAAGATCCCACAGCAGGAGAGCACTGGTGTAGTCTATGGGATGAGCAGAGGAACACTGGTGTAGTATATTGGGTGAGTAGAGGAGCATTAATGTAGTCTATGGGGTAGGTAGGGGAGCACTGGTGTAGTCTATGGGGTAGGTAGGGGAGCACTGGTGTAGTTCTTCTTTAAAAGTTTGGTAGAACTTGGTAGTGAATCTATCCAGTTCTGTGCTTTATTTGTTGGAAGATTTTATTATTGCTTCAATTTTAAGTGCAGATCTGTTGTTATATCATATATATATATATATATGTTGTTTATATCTCCTTGATTTGATTTTTATAAGTCATGTGCTTCTATGAGATCATTCATTTCTCTGGGTTTTCCAGAGTTTGGGGAATGTACAATTCCAAAGTATCCCCAAATTCATAGATAACCTTCTATTTTTCATTTCTATTTTTATTATTTTGAGCCTTTTTTTCTTTTGGTTAATTTGACTAGTAATCTGTTAATCTAGTTTTTCAAAGAACAAATTCTATTATTAATTTTATAACTTATTCTTTTAGTCTCTATCTCACTAATTTCTTGTCCTTTATTGATTTGGGAGTTTTGCTAGAATCTTGAGGTACACCATTGGCTGCTTTTCACTTCATAAAAATTCTTTTGCATATGACATAGGGCTGATCACCAAAATATATAATGAACTCTAGAAGCTAGCCACCAAAACACCAAATAATGCAATTAAAAGATGGAATACAGAACTAAATAGAGAATTCTCAACAGAGGAATTCAAAATGACTGGAAGACACTTGAGAAAGTGCTTAACATCCTTAGCCATCAGGGAAATGAAAATCAAAACCACTCTGAGATACCATCTTACTCCTGTCAGAATGGCTAAAATCAATAACACCAATGACAATCTATGCTGGAGAGGATGTGGAGAAAGAGGAACTCTCCTCCATTGCTGGTGGGAGTACAAACTTGTACAACCACTTTGGAAATCAGTATGGCAGTTTCTCAGGAAAATGGGAATCAGTCTGCCTCAAGACCCAGCAATCCCTCTCTTGGTCATATACTCAAAGAATGCACACTCATATAATAAGGACACATGTTCAAAGCATCATTATTTGTAATAGACAGAAACTGGAAACAACCTAGATGCCCCTCAACTGAAGAATGAATAGAAAAAATGTGATATATTTACACAAGGGAGTATTACTCAGTGGAAAAGAACAATGGAATCTTGAAATTCGCAGGCAAATGGATGGAACTAGAAGAAACCATCCTCAGCAAGGTAACCCAATCACGAAAAGATAAACATGGTATGTACTCACTCATTTTTTTATTTTTTAGACATAGAGCAAAGGATCACTAGCCTACATTCCACACTGCCAGAGGAGCTAGGAAACAAGGAGGACCCCAAGAGAAGATTGCATAATCCCTCGAAGAAGGGGATGGAGACAAGAACCCCTTACCAAATTGGAGCCCGGGGGCAGGGAGAGCAAGGAGAGTCTTCATCCAGTTGCTGTTCAAAGCAGAAACAGACACACATAGTTAAGCACTGAACCATATTACTGGAATTCAGTTGTGGAGAGGGAGGAGGGTTGAGCAAAGGAGCCAAGATGGGGATGGAGAGACCTGCAGAAACAGTGGACCTGATCTACTGGTAGAATGGAGACCCTAGTCATAAAGCTGGGGAAACAGCATTGGACCAAACCAAACCCTCTGAATGTGGGTACCAGCTAGGAGCCCAAGACAGTCTATGGCTCCTCTAACAGCGGAGTCAGTCTTTATCCCTAGAGCACAAATGGACTTTGGGAGCCCATTCCCTATGGAGGGATACTATTGTAGCCCAGATACAGCAAGGAAGACTTAGGCCCTCCCCCAAACAATATCACAGACTTTGAAGGTCCTTGGTAGAGGGCCTCACTATCCCTGGAGAGGAGTCAGGGAGGAAGGTTGGGGTGGGTTGGATGGGGAATATGGGAGAAGGGGAGGGTGAGGGAATGGGGGATGGATATGTAAATATGAATAATTAAAAATGAAAAAAATTCTTTTAAATTTCTGTTAAGATTTTTTTTATTATTTCTCACATGACACCTATAATTTGCTCTCTGAAGTTTGCTTCTGTTCTCTGTGTTTGTTCTCGCCTTGTAGTTTCTATATTCTTATTTCACAGAGAGAAAGCATTCTTTTCTCTTTCTCTCAGAGTAGTACGAGGTTAGAGTGCCCCCCCTTTCTTTCTCTCTGGGTGAACTTTGAGTCTTTATTGCTTTGTTTCCATTTCTGCCTCCAATAGTCAATGCTTTTTGAAAAATTCTGATGATCCTTGTAAGGATAACTCTTTCTGCCAGCTGCCTGGGTTCTATCGCCACTTTAGGGCCCTCAAATAACACACAGAGACTTAATATTAGTTACAATGCTTCTGGCCAATGACTAGAATTTCTTATTTGCTAGCTCAGTCTTAATTATCAGTCATAACTACTAATCTATATATTTTTATAAGGACGTATCTTACGTAGGATGCTGGCATTATGTGACCTCTCTTCCTGGGATCACATGGTGACTCTCCCTCCCCTACATTTCCCAGAATCCTCCTTCTCTCCTAGTCCCGCCTAACTTGCTTCCCTATTGGCCAACAGTGCTTTATTTGTCAACCAATAAGACAAACATATACACAGAAGGACCTCCCCCATCATCTCCTCTTTTCTGTCTAAATAAAAATAAGGGTTTTAACTTTAACATAGTAAAATATATAACAAGGCAATTATTAAGCAAGAAGTATATATACAACATTTAGTCCATTACCTTTAGCAAGATTCAAAGAAAATATCATCTATACTATCTTTGAGTCTAAAGTCTTATATGTAGCTTATCTTTTATAATAACTAAAGAAAACTATAACCATAACTATCTGTCTTCAACTCCATCAAATACCACAGAAGGATAATATATAAACTCTAGATCTGATGGAGACATCTCACTGCCTGGACAGTCACCTGAAGTTCCTCTGTAATGTTGAGGCATCCATCTTCAGCCTATAGGCCATAATGTGTCTGGCAGACTTCTTAGCAAAGCGGGAAATTTGAAACTGCCCCACCTCTATTGGCATTTGTCAGTCATTTTTCTCTGTGTCCTGCAGAATGTCTGGCAGACTCCTCCATGAAGCAGGAACCCTTCAGGACTTTCCATCTTGTTTTACAAGTTAAGCAGTCACTTTCCTGTGAGTCCTGCATATCCAGTTTATCAAACAGTCCAGGCAAGAGCAGTTTCTTGCCCAAATGCTGAATATTACCATGTTGAAGGCAAACTCCATCTTGAGTTTCTTCAATGCCCATCTTCCTTTCTGACATAACTGGTCTGCTAGGAGCAGTTGTGTCTCACTGTCATGAAAAACCCTAAACCATTTTAAATGCCATATTCTGTAGATTTTTGAAAGGTTTAAAGAATATCCATCTCAAACACATCTTTTTATATCTAGAAAAACTAACCTAACTCTAAGTTTTGACTATTATAGGTGACTACATACAATCTGTATTTAATTACATATTACATTTTTAAATGAGCTATGAAAACACAATACCTAGACAAGAGGAGAAATATACATATAACAAAATTGACCATAAATTTGTATCAACAAATGAAAATCCATTCCAATACTAAGTATTCATTTCTATATCATAATCCCTTTTTTCCTTTAAAAAGAGATTGACTGTGATCATTAACCATTTATAACCAACCCCATTTAAATGAAAACAAACATTTATAAACAATATTTGGGCGTCATTCATTCCAAACTGCTTTCTGCTGGTTAGGGGCGATGTCCATACCATGGGGATTGTGATGAAACACAGAAACCTGGCCAGGTCCTTGTTTTTGTAGTCTGTAAGGCTGTATTGTCTCAGCTGTTTTAGATGTTGGATCACCTGGGCCACTGTTTCAGGGGATCTTGCTTCATCAAACCATATTAGTCTGGAAGGAATCCATAGCTTTACATTTTCTGTGGAAACATAAGCAAAACTCTTTTCCCAGGTAACCTGTCCTTATATTTAAATTTAGAAGTCAAAGCATTTTTTAAAAATATAAGTTGGATTAATTTAGCAGCACTTATAATCAAATGTCTTTTAGCAGCTGTAGTTCTTTCTTTGGCAATCAAACAATTTAAAGTTAACAATATAGCATATAGTATCCAGACTCTCTGAGTGTTTTTCATCTTTACCTGGCTTTTTATTATACTATTTCTTTTACTTCTTTTTTTGTGACAGGGTTACTCTATGGAAATCTTCCTGCCTCTGCCTCTGGAGTGGTGGGATTAAAGGTGTGTGTCAGTATACCCAGATACTCATTATTTTATCTCCCAAACCTATGTATATTTTTTCATTAATGTAAATCTGTGTCTTTTTATAATCACTTGAGTCTCATGTGCTTGATAACAGCCTCAGTTTTGGCCGATATGTAAATGAGAAAGCTGTCTCTTAAAACCTGGGAAACATTGCTCATCTGATTAAATGCTATTATCAAAAAACTGTGCTTGCCTCTGTTCTTTTTGCTTCTAAAATCCCTTTTTAAGTTTTTGTGAAGTTTTATGTGGAAGTTCGTAAAACCATGTGGGTGCCATTTGTAACTGTAACTCTTTCCGCCAGCTACCAGGGTTCTGCCACTGCTTTAGGGCCCCCAAATAACACACAGAGTCTTATATTACTTGCAATGCTGCTGGCCAGTGACTAGGATTTCTTATTTGCTAACTCAATCTTAATTATCAATCATAACTACTAATCTATATATTTTTATAAGGACTTATCTTACCTAGGACACTGGCCTTATGTGTCCTCTCTTCCTGGGATCACATGGCGACTCTCTCCCTTCCCTACATTTCCCAGAATCCTCCTCCTCTCCTAGTCCCACCTAACTTGTTTCCCTATTGGCCAACAGTGCTTTATTTATCAACCAATAAGATAAACATATACACAGAAGGAACTCCCCCGGCAGATCCTTATCTACTTGTACTTAAGATGAATGAACACAAAGGAAGTGTGACCCTGCAGATACCTCAACCCCATGTTCAATGCCTAGAACTGTGATGTAATAAACTTCTTGTTTGTGTGTGTGTGTGTGTGTGTGTGTGTGTGTGTTCTTGTCTGTTTTTTGTAGGATGTATCTTGTTGGCTGTGTTCTTCCTGGAAGATGGTGAGGTGGGGTAATATCACTAGGGGTTGTCTAGGTCAGTGTCTCACTCCTTTTCTCTTAAGCTGGCCAGAATACACAGACAGGCTTCCTTGTCTCCTGCCTTAGAGAACTTGGAGGTTTGAGTGCTTGGCTGAGAAATGAAGCAAGTCTTTAGGACTCTAAATACAAGTGTTTCTCTGAACTTGGTAGGACCCACCTGCAACTCTGTTACAGAGAATAAACCATTAATCTCTTCCTGGATTCGGCAGAATTAAAGAAAGGCAACCAGGGTAATTAACCTCAAGAAGATTCAAATTATCTTTCTCTTTAGCCTTTTCTTTACTGTCATTTCTTAATGTACCTTCTTGTCTTTATAAAATGTACTCATACAGTCAGTCATCATTGCGGTGTTTCAGACAGGAAGTGTGACAAACATATGCACACAATTCACTTTTCAACCAGAAGTCACCCTCAATGTTTGGGGTTTTTTGAGTTTTTTTCCCTATCATTTTGCTGTCATAATCCTGTCATAGGCTCCATGCAGAAAAATAAAAGCTGACAAAAATTCTCATCATTAATATTTTCTAAATATAATTCATATCAGGGATGAAATGATATTTGTAAAGCCAAAAAACTATCCAGCCTTGGTGATAGATTGTTTATAAGTGGCAAATAAATAAAGAAATCATATACAGTGCCAAGATTTCTAGTCTGGATTATTAGGAAAATGTGGTGTCGTTTACAGAGATAAGGAAATGGAAATGAACAGATGGGATGGGATCACTAACAGATGGTTCTGTTGGATTTAGACATATTGAAACTGAAATGATGGGTAACAACCAAATGGAGATGTTACAGGGACAATTAAAGATGCATTAATGGAGCACAGAGAAGGTGAGGGCTGGGTGTGTAGACGTGGGAATAAATTCTATTAGAGCCTATTAAGTTAAGTTAGAGGAGGTAAATATTGCAGGTTTGAGTGCTTAGGAAGCATAGCAGAATGAATACCTAGGACTGAATAATATCAAAGGAAAAACAACAGATACATTTAGAAATGTGAAATCATTAATATTGTGTCCAAATGAAGAGTAACAATGTGGAGGCTTGAGCAGCCACCGGGCTAGAAAGTGGCTGTGTCCAGGATAAGAGGCCCATAAAGGGTTGCCTTAGACGTTGTGGGATCTGGGCTATAAACAGGTCTGCAACACCAGAATACTAAGAGAAAGGATGAGTGGAAGCCAAATCCAGCAATTCCAGGTTGGAGCAGGGGTCATAAACCACTGAGTTACAGCTGGTATGCTGGCTTAGCAGTCAAGAGCACTAGTTGCTCTTCAGCAGACCCAAGTTCAATTCCCAGAACCCAAATGGTGACTCACAATGGTCTGTAACTCTAGTCCTACAGGATCTGATGACCTCAGGCACCACACATGCGTTGCACAGGTATACATGCAGACAAAACAACCATACACATAAAAGTAAAAATTAAAGAACTGATGAGTCTCTCCCATCAGTGTGCTGGAGGGGATGAGAAGCAAAGAAATTGGTGGGGGATTTCAACAGGTAGATACTGGGCAAAGCTGGCTTATGATGAGCCATTGCTGCAGAAGGATCTCCCAACAGCTTCCTGCTCTATGAGCATGTCTCAAGTCTAAATCTGAGCTGAAAGCTGACAGCTCACATAAAGATAATGTAAATTGTTAAACAGAATGCTCTATGGCTCATAAAGTCAGTCTTGGTATGTCTCCTAGAAAACATTCACAGTTGTGTATAAAAAATATATATTCAAGATGTTCACGTAATTTTGTTTTTTGTAAAAGAAAAAAAAAGGAAAGAAAAATCAACCTAATGTCATCCACAGGGAAATAATCAAGTATGTGCATATACTGAACCAATGCAACACCATAAAAGAGAACGAGATAGTTTGCAGTGACTGCTGGGGAAACAGCCTCACTAACAACACCAAATGGAAGAGTGAGAGGAAGAGCCACCCATACCATTATCAGTGACATGCAACTGATTCTGTGCCTGGGAAGGGTGGGGGTCTGCCAAACATAGAAGGGTTCTAGAGAAGGGAAACCCGGCAGATGATAAGGGATCCTTACCCTTTGACGTGTTGAATTCTGCAGATACCAAGCCATGGAGAAACCAAAAATGGGCAAACAGAAGAAAGTCATCACTGACCTTTCTGAGAGAGCTACTAGCTGAGCACTAATAGTGAGAAAAGCATTGTGGAGGGAGATGGTGTGAAAGAGATGAGTGGGTGTGCTCTCTCTAATCAATAACTGGCCCTTGAAGGACAGCAGGTGTGAATCTTCAATGTCAACCTCACTGGACTTGGAATCACCTAGGAGACACACCTTTGGCCATGTCTGCATGGCTCTGGCATTTCCAAAGAGAAAGTCAATGGAGGCAGGAAGACCCACCCTGAATTTTGGCAGCCCCACACCATGGGCTGGCTCCTGAACGGAATAAAAAGGCAGAATGAACGGAGCACCACCACTCTGCTCCCTAACTGTGGGCCTGATCTGGCAACCACTTCCAATGCTCACTGCCATGAGTCCTCTGTCACGAGGATCTTTGGCCCTCAAACCATGAACCAAAACAGGCACTTCCTCCTGAAAGTTGCTTTCATGCCATGTGAAAGCTATCACAGAAAGAAAAATGAAAACTTTCTAGATGAACCGAGATCTGAATTCACTTAAAACTGATGATGTCACTCTGAGAACAAGACAGAGAGCAGTGGGTGTATAGATGGTTAGGGCTTGAAACATCTCACAGCATACCTTCTCTTCTTTTACAGCTAGGGAAAGGAAGCCCGAGGGTGAGCCACAGGTAAGAGCTTGATTAAACCCAGACTTCATCTTGAGCAGCTTAGAAACTGCTGTGAATCACTATCTCTTTGACCTAGCAAGAGGCGCAACAGCTTAACAGATCTGTGAGGCTTTATTCCTAATGTTATTACCATTATAAATGAACTCATAAGCAGCCACCAAGATCATCTCTCCTCTGTGAGCTTTGAACACTGACTTCATCCTCAAAATAACCCTTAGAGGTGTACTGTTGTTACTGGTCTTTAGTACACACTCACCCTGCCCCCTGCAGAAGCGAGGAGTTACACAGCCAGAAACAATGGCACTTGGATTGGCTCCCCTGAATCCAAGCTCTCCATCAGTTACTGCCTCTAGCTCGGGTCACAGGTCACATGACTTGCATGACACAATGCCTTGTGGATAGGAGGTGAGTAAATGAGTAGAGTAGCTTTTAGTGCTAGTAGAGAAATATAGCTCAAGAACACAGGCTTCCTAGTGCCAGGGTTCATTCATTCCCATCCACAATGCTGCACTAGTTACCTCCTTCTATCTTCTGTATTAAAAAAGAAAAAAGCTACTGCTTTGGCAAAAGAAATTAGAGCTAAAGTGAAATGTGATGCAACTTTTCCAAGGGCAGGGCAGGATCTTAGTGCCTAAAGATCAAGCCCATCCCAACATTTGTTCTGAGCTTTTTTTGACATGAGGGAATGAGGGGTCTGGGGCTAGTTGTCACTCTAGCTGTGAGAGAATATGTCACCCCGTTTCCTGGCTGCAGCACTGCTGATACATGTATCTTTGTGAGCACAGTTCACCGTGACTGTTCAGAAACACAACACAAGAATGCTAAACTAAGTTGGCTGCCCCAGAGGCTGCTCTATCCCACACAGGAACATCTAGAAGTCACGTAACAGCTGTGGAATGCATGGACACATCATTTCACCTTCTGAGTAAGGGCTGTCACTATTTCAAAATATGTGTCCTAATCTGCAGGCTCAGCAGATGAAACAATGAGGGAATAAAATGTGTGGTGAGCATCCAGGAGGGAATACAAGTCAACTCCAGGAGGGGAAGTCATCCATCTATTTTCTGAGGAGGGAGATGCCATATTCTTCCTGGAACACTTTCTTGGCATGGATTAGGGCTTCTTAAAAACCAAGTTCTGCTTCCCGGGAGACTTTCTTCAAAGGGAATGACTCAAAGGCTTCACTTGAGACTATACATTGTATGTGATGATGGAGATGATGGCGGATCAACAGCTGCAAATCCAAATGGTCACCGCTCTTCATTTGTGCAGCAATAAAACTCATTAACGGCTAATGAGAATTTAAAGATTTTTTTCTCTCTGTTATTCTGCAGATTTAGCACTAATTAGAAACCAAGAGTTCTTTCCCAAGAGCCTGGGGAAAAAAACACTTAGAGGGAACTTTAGAAGTTGGGTTCTGGATTAAGTGTAGGGGGCTAGAAAGAGGGAGAGAAAGGAAGGAGGGAAGGACAGAGGGACAAAGAAAAGGAGGGAGGGAAGGAGGGAGCTCACATAAAGATTAGAGAGCTCATTATTACTACCCTTCTGGGATTTATGGTTTTCTATGTAAGATAGACACAGAGCTGAGCTGTTAGACCCGTCACCTTTCCTATTCAGTCATGGAAAGCACACACTGTGTGACTTAATGCCTCTCAGGTTTCATTGCTTAACATTAAAATGTTGCAATTGTTAAAATGAGGTTAATGACAGGATTGTCATTACATCACCATTGTAAAAGTTAAACAAAAGCATTTTTATTGCTGGATCTTTTTAAATTTATTTTTATTTAAATTAGTAACAAGTTTGCTTCACATGTCAATCCCAGATCCCTTTCCTTCCCCTCCTCCCCGAACCCAACAACCCCCCCAAACCCCCACCCACCCCCCTCCGCTCCCCAGGGAGGGTAAGGCCATCCATGGGGGATATCCAAAGTCTGTCATATCATTCCAGGCTGGGCCGAGGACCTTCCTCATGTGTCCAGGCTGAGAAAGCATCCCTCCATGGGGAATGGGCTCTCAAAGTCCATTCCTGTGTCAGGGATAAATAATGATCTACTACCCGAGGCCCCATAGATTGCTGAGGCCTCCTCACTGACAACCACATTCAGAAGGTCTGGATTAGTCCCATGATGGCCTCTCAGCCATGAGTCTGGGGACCCTGAGCTCCCCCTTGTTCAGGTCAGCTGTTTCTACGGGTTTCACCATCCGGGTCTTGACCCCCTTGCTCATCACTCCTCCCTCTCTGCAACTGGATTCCAGGAGTTCAATTCAGTGTTTAGCTGTGGGTGTCTGCCTCTGCTTCCTTCAGCCACTGGATGAAGGCTCTAGGATGGCATATAAGGTAGCCATCAATCTCATTATCAGGGAAGGACATTTAAGGTAGCCTCTCCACTATTGCTTAGATTGCCAGTTGGTGTCATCCTTGTAGATCTCTGGAAATCTCCCTAGTGCCAGATTTCTCTATAAACCTATAATGGCTCCCTCTTTTATGATATCTTTTATCTTGCTCTCCTCTATTCTTCCCCCGACTCAACCTTCCTGCTCCACCGTGTCCTCCTCTCCCCTCCTCTTCTCCCTCTCTATTTCTCCCAGCTCCCTCTCCCTCCCCCCATGCTCCCAATTTTCTCAGGAGATCCTGTAACATTCCCCTTCCCTGGGGTATCATGCATGTCTCTCTTAAGGTCCTACCTCTATCCCAGACTTTTTGGTGGTGAGATTATAGGCTGGCAATCCCCTGCTCCATGTCTAAAATCCATATATGAGTGAGTACATATCATGTTTGTCTTTTGTGACTGGGTGACCTCACTCAGGATGGTTTCTTCTAGTGCCATCCATTTGCCTGCAAATTTCAAGATTCCATTTTTTTTTTCTGCTGCGTAGTACTTCATTGTGTAAATGTATCACATTTTCTCTATCCATTCTTCAGTTGAGGGGCATCTAGGTTGTTTCCAGGTTCTGGATATTACAAACAGTGCTGCTATAAACAGATGTCCTTATTGTATGAATGTGTATCTTTTGGGTGTATGCCTAGGAGTGGAATTACTGGATCTTGTGGTAGACTGATCCCCATTTTCCTGAGTAATCTCCATACTGATTTCCAAAGTGGCTGTACAAGTTGGCACTCCCACCAGCAGTGGAGGAATGTTCCACATCCTCTCCAGCATAAACTGTCATTGGTGTTTTTTATTTTAGCAATTCTGACAGGAGTAAGTCAGTATCTTAGAGTTGTTTTGATTTGCATTTCCCTAATGGCTAAGGATGTTGAGCACTTTCTTAAGTGTATTTAACCTTTTTAGATTCCTCTATTGAGAATTCTCTATTTAGTTCTGTACCCCACTTTTTAATTGAATCATTTGGTGTTTTGGAGACTAGCCTCTTGAGTTCTTTGTAGATTTTGAAGATCAGCCTGCTGTCACATGTGGGGTTGGTGAATATCTTTTCCCATTCTGTGAGCTGCCATTTTGTCTTGTTGACTGTATCTTTTGCCCTACAGAAGCTTCTTAGTTTCAGGAGGTCCCATTTATTAATTGTCAATCTCAGTGTCTGTGCTATTGGCACTACATTCAGGAAGCCATCTCCTATACCAATTCATTCAAGAGTACTTCCCACTTAGTCTTCTAAAGAGATTCAGTGTGGCTGGATTTATGTTGAGGTCTTTGATCCATTTGGACTTAAGTTTTGTGCATAGTGATAGATACGGATCTATCTGCAATCTTCTACAAGCCAGTGTCCAGTTATGCAGCACCATTTGTTGAAGATGCTTTCTTTTTTCCATTGTATAGTTTTAGCTTTTTGTCAAAGATCAGGTGTTCATAGGTGTGTGGGTTAATAATGGGGTTTTCAATTCGATTCCATTGGTCTACCTGTCTATTTTTGTGCCAATATCAAGCTGTTTTCATTACTATAGCTCTACAGTATAGCTTGAAGTCAAGGATGGTGATGCCTCCAGAAGGTTCTTCATGGTTCAGGGTTGTTTCAACTATCCTGGGTCTTTATTTTTTCCATATGAAGTTGAGAATTGTCCTTTTAAGGCCTGTGAAAAATTGTGCTGGGATTTTGATAGGGATTGCATTGAATCTGTAAATTGTTTTTGGTAAGATTGCCATTTTTAATATGTTGATCCTACCTATCCAAGAGCATGGGAGATCTTTCCATTTTCTGGTATCTTCTTTAATTTCTTTTTTTAATGACTCAAAGTTCTTGTCATACAGGTCTTTCACCTGTTTGGTTAGAGTTACCCCAAGATATTTTATGTTGTTTGTGGCTATTGTAAAGGGAGATGTTTCTCTGATTTCCTTCTCAGCCCCTTTATTGTCTATATATAGTAGGGCCACTGATTTTCTTTTAGTTAAACTTGTATCCTGCCATTTTGTTGAAGGTGTTTATCAGCTGTAGGAGTTCCCTGGTAGAATTCTTCAGATCACTTATGTAGACTATCATATCATTTGCAAATAGTGAAAGTTTGACTTCTTCCTTTCCAATTTGTATCCCCTTGATCTCCTTTTGTTGTCTTATTGCTCTAGAAGGAACTTTAAGTACAAAATTGAAGAGATATGGAGAGAGTGGACAACCTTGTCTTGTTCCTGATTTTAGAGGAATCGCCTTGAGTTTCTCTCCATTTAGTTTGATATTGGCTGTCAGTTTGCTGTATATTGCCTTTATTATGTTTAGGTCTGTTCCTGTTATCCCTGATTTCTTCAAGACCTTTAAAGGCAACCACATTCATAAAAGAAACATTACTAAAACTCAAATCACACATTAAACCCCACACACTTATAGTGGAGACTTTAACACCCCACTCTCACCACTAGACAGGACTGCCAGACAGAAACTTAACCAAGAAACAAAGGAACTAACAGACGTTACGACCCAATTGGATTTAACAGACATCTATAAAACATTCCATCCAAACACAAAAGAATATACCTTCTCAGCATCACATGGAACCTTCTCTAAAATCGACCACATACGAGGCAATAAAGCAAACCTCAACAGATACAAAAATTTGGAATAATCCCCAGTATCTTATAGGACCACCATGGCTTAAAATTAGAATTCAACAACAACACAAATTGCAGAAACCCCACAAACTCATGGAAATTGAACAATGCTCAATTGCATCACTCCTAGGTAAAGGAAGAAAGAAAGAAAGAAATCAAAGACTTCCTAGAATTCAATGAAAATGAAGGCACAACATAACCAAACCTATGGAACACTCTGAAAGCAGTTCTAAGAGTAAAGTTCATAGCACTAAGTGCCCACATGAAGAAACTGAAGAATAGCCACACTAGAGAATTAATAGAACACCTGATAGCTTTAGAACAAAAGAAATAAACTCATCCAGGAGAAGTGAGTGCCAGGAAATAATAAAAAAGAGAGCTGAAATCAATCAAGTAGAACAAATAAATCAATACAAAGAATCAATGAAACAAAGAGTTGGTTCTTTGAGAAAATCAACAAGCTATATAAACCTTTATCCAACCTAACCAAAAGGAAGAGAAATAACATGCAAATTAACAAAATCAGAAATGAAAAGAGGGACATAATAAAAGATACTGAGAATCTTGAGAATCATCAAGTCATACTTTGAAAACCTGTACTTCACAAAATTCGAAAATCTAAAGGAAATGGACAGTTTTCTAGATAGATATCACTTACCAAAATTAAATCAAGAGCAGATAAATGATTTAAATAGACCTATAACCCCTAATGAAATAGAAGCAGTCATCAAAAGTCTCCCAACCAAATAAAAGCCCAGTGCCAGATGGTTTCAGTGCAGAATTCTACCAGAAATTCAAAGAAGAGCTAATACCAGTACTCTTCAAATTGTTCCATACAATAGAAGCATAAAGATCATTGTCAAACTCTTTTTATAAGGCTACAATTACCTTGGTGCCCAAACCACACAAAGATACAACTAAGATACAGAACTACAGACCAATCTCCCTCATGAACATTGGTGCAAAAGTACTCAATAAAATACTGGCAAATCAAATCCAAGAACACATCAGAAAAATCATCCACCATAATCAAGAAGGCTTCATTCCAGGGATGCAGGGATGGTTCAACATGAAAATCCAACAATGTAATCCACCATATAAACAAACTGAAAAAGAAAAACCACATGATCATCTCCCTAGATGCTGAAAAAGCCTTTGACAAAATTCAACACCCCTTCATGATATTGTTGGATCTTGAATGTCCCCCCAAAGACCATATGTTGAAGGCTTGGTCAATGGCTAGTGGCACTGCTGGGAGGCAATTAAAACTTTAGGAGTTGAGGCATAACCCAATAGTTAGGCCTTCGGGGGTATGTCCCTTGAAGATAATGCTAGAATGTGTCCCTTCTCTCTTTCTCCCTCTCTCTCCACAAAGTGAACAGCTCTCCCCCTTAATATTCCTGTCCCTTGCCGACAGTCCCCAAACAACAGTTCCAACTGTCTTAGACTGCCGCCTCTGAAACCCTGGGCCAGGCTAACCCCACATCTGATACTTCACACTTGCATCCATTCTGCCATTGTCTGTCCTGGAAGCTAAAAGCTCACATCCCCACTGCAAGGAACACACTTAAATTGAAAGAGAGGGAAATGGAGAAGAAATGGAAGGAAGGGAGGAAAGAAAAGAAGAGGTTTTCTAGAGACATATTTAAAAGTATCATAAGCAAAGGTTAATATTTCCAATAAAGAAAAGCATGCAAAAATTCTTTCATCGGAGTAAATCCTTAGCAATCCCTTTTGAGGAATTTATCCAATGGCTACACATTAACTGGTAACCTGATTTTAATATTGACCTCAGTGATGGATTTAAAGACCAAAGATGCCAATTTTACTCAGATGAACTCTTTAAGCAGCTTCCACTGGAAGTCTCAGCATGCTATTTTGGTTGAGCACTTTCCAGACCAAGTGGGTCTTGGATGCATCGTCACCTTGCACCCAGTGCATAAATAAATACAGAGAGAAGTCACCACTGGCAGGAACATTAAGGCTTGGATCGTATATCAGCCCTGCTTAGCTGGCAACCAAATGCATAATTCACATTGCTGTGTGGCCTCCTGTGATTGCTTATCCATTACAGATCAATTTCAGGAGAGGCTGTAAGTTTATTAGGGCATAATTTAGGAATCCTACAAGCATTTGAGATTTACACTCTACTGACTGAATGTACAATAATTAATCTGTGTATGAAATTAAATACAACCCTAAGGAATATTTATGTGCAGGTTGTCTGAAATTCCGAGGACTTCTGTGAAAATCACCTGCCAAAAGAGCAAAGGGCAGTTTCTCTAGCCTGGCTTGAGATGGCAACCACTCCATCCTCAGACTATACCTGAGCATGAGTCATGTGCTTCATATCCTTGGCTCTCTGCATCTGTTTCTACATCACAGATCCAACCATGGATCAATGGAGGGATGGTTTCAACAAAAGTCTGTGTGCAGATATATTTCCTGTCATTCCATAAACAACACAGTAAAATTCGTCTTCATATAGCATGACATTGCATTTGATTCTATAAGTAGTTTAAAGTATACAGATGACCTAAGTATATGGGGGGATACTTGCAAGTTAGATGCAAATGCTTTGCAGTTTTTATTACATTTATTTATTCGTGTGTGTGTGTGTGTGTGTGTGTGTGTGTGTGTTTGTGTGTGTACACATGTGTATCTGTACAAAAGCGTGTATGCATGTGTGGACAGTGAGTGCCATGACATGCACACGTGTGTGAAGACCAAAGGACAACTTTATTTTTATTGTTATTATGATGAACTAAAATTTCTCATTTATTTTACATCCTGACTACAGTTTCCCCTCCCTCCTCTCCTCCCCTCCTCCCCCACTACCACCTCCAACCCCTCCTACCCCCTCATCTACTCCTCCACAGAGGACAACTTTCAGGACTTGGTGTTCTCCTTCTAACATGTGAGTCCCCAGAATCGAACTCAGATCCTAGGGCTTGACAAGTATCCTTTATCCTTGGAGCCATCTTGCCAGCTCATTTTGCAATTTTTTTAATAAGAGATTTATGGGTCCCCAAGTTTTGGTCCTCCAGCCAATCTACAGTAGATACCGGGGTAATTACATTCAATATCTGTTGGGAGCCAAATCTCAGGGCTTGGCATGAGATCCTAGGCCATGCTTGGCAGGCCCACATAGTTAACCTTTACATAGCAGCTCCTTAGAACCTCAGCTAAAGAAAAGAAACAACTTGACCCAGTCCTCAGTCCCAGACCCACAGGCTCAGTCACCTAGGCAACCCTTCCTGGACCTCTTACTCATGACTCTTTACCCTGCCAAACATCCTCTCTTGTGGTTTCCTAATATCCTGCCTACACTAACACCTGGTACACAAACAACCCATTCTACCCCTCCCCATATCCTGCTCTGCTGACTATATAAGCTAACCTGAGAAAAGTAAAGTTTGCCACTCGATCAGAATACTGTCTTGTGGTCGTTCTTTCTGTGTCTCTTGTCCCCATTCCCTATGCCTGACTCTCTTGCCCCAGGTTGACGTCCTGCGGGTCGGGACAAATATCCAACTGCAGTTAAAAACAGAACCTTATTTGCTCAACATTAGAGCAATTTAAGATTTACTCCTTATTAATAAACAGTGTCAGTAAGTGGTTGTCTGGTTTCCTACATGCTACTGAGGTAACAATTTCCTGTTTAATTCATATAGAGTTTATAAAGTAACTGCAAATAAATCTAACATTCTTTATCCTGGGTATATCTCTTCTCTTAGCAAAGGGTGGAGCTGAGAGAGTAGAATACTCCGGGAAGTCTATCAAAATGAAGACAAGAGAGTTAAGTCACAACCCTGGGGTCAAAGTTAAATATTTTCATCCAAGAAGAAAATCTCTTGCTGGTTCAAACTTGCTCTCAGGTTGTTGTAATTCTTCAAGGAACCTTTCTCTCTCTCTCTCTCTCTCTCTCTCTCTCTCTCTCTCTCTCTGATACTGAGCTCACACTTAAAGCCCTGTGTCTTGTATCTCATTTCTGACATTTGAATGTAAAGCTTCTCTTCTTAGACAGTAGAAAAACCAGAGATCTCCTAATAAGTGTGCACTGAATTTCTCTGGAACCTAAAATGACTAAACAAGATTGCTTGACATTCTTGCCCCAAGGCTAGTTGGAGTGAACCAAGAACAAAAGCTAAGATTCATCTCTGAGAAAAACAACTAACTTCATAGCTTTGGCCCTGAGCTAGGCTCCCTGTTTCTTAAAGGAGGGTGCCCCAACACTCTGAGCTGGTACCAAGATTACTCCTGTATCCTCCCGGCAGGAATGAATATACTTTTAAAATGCACTGTTTAGTTACCTCTTACCATCTACATGAGACTGATGTGGAAGGTAAGAGGTGAAGTGTCATCAGGATCCTTGGTTCCTCTTCTTAATGTGGCCACATTGAATAAAACTTTTTCTGCTTTCCACTTTTGGCTTATTGAAGATGAGTGGTCTAGTCCACCTTGTTGGGGCTGCCAGGGCCCAGGCTCTGAACCTCTGAATTCTCTGTACTTTTCTTGGGAACCTCCAGCTCATGGTGCTAGAAAGCTGTGTACCCCTTCAGAAATAGCACATTTGGCTTTTGATTTCCTGCTTCTTCTCATCTCCTCTAAAACCTCCCCACCCTCTCTTCTCTCTGTTCCCTTTATCTTAATCATCATTACTCTGGCCAGGTATAGTGGCAATACCTGTAATCTCAGCACTTGGGAAGAAGGAAGTGCTTGACACCAGCATGGGCTCCATAATGAACTAAGGCCACTCCAGGCTATCAGCAAGACCCTGTCTTAGAAAACAAAACAATAAGACTGTGCAGATAGCTCAGCCAGTTAAGTACTTGCTGTACAGTCATAAGGACCTGAGTTTATTCTGACAACCCGTGAAAGCCACACATGGTAGTGCACACTTTGCAATACCAGTGCTGGAGACACAGAGGCAAGCAGATCCCTGGGGCTTGCTGGCCAGTCAGCCTTAACCAAATAGGTCAGTGAGAGAGACACCCTGTTTCAAAAACAAACATGGTGTCCTGAGCAATAATATTCAAGGTTGACCTCTGGCCTCCACATGAACACACACAGCACATACAGTCATACACACACACACACACACACACACACACACACACACACACACACAAGAAAAGAAAAGAAAATAGAACCAAAGAAAACAGTAAACCTTTGCTCTGGGTGTAGCTTTAGTAGAAATTCATCCTTTCTGAGTCTCATTTTTTTTCCAGCCTTCGTTGATACATCTACAATGCAACCCCTACACATAAGGCTTTAGGAAAATTGAAGAAGAGAAGGTAAAGAGAAGATTGTAAGATCCAGAGGACCAGAAAACCTGCTGCTGATAGCATCTTCTAAACATGATGAGGTGGCTGCATCATGAATCTCAGCAGTATGGTTGCATAGAGAAGACTTGCACAAGGACAGTGCCAGATAACATGCCAAAATGGGTGAAGGACATTTCACAAAACCCACACCTAACAACTGCTGAGAGAAGGTAAATCAGTTTTCTTCAAGAATGAGAGGTCCTTGATATTTCTAATCACAAGTGATCAGATCTAAATGCATGTATATACAAACAACATTAAAAGAACTCAGTGGCATAACATGAATAATAAAAGACCCAGAGACAGATATTGGGGTTCAAGCTTCAAGATGAAGATCAGAGAAGCAAAGCAGCTAGGACACTAGCTCTTACCCCTACCTCAGACCAAAGGCACAATCTACTGAACCTCAGATTGCTCTCCTCAACGTAGCTGGAGACTAATTCTCAGACTGACTACTGAATATTCCACTCCTATCCTATATACCTTTCTAGAGCTGGGATTCAAGTTGTGTGATCCCAAGTGTTGAGATCAACTTTGTATGAGCTGTTTCTCTTTTAGACTGGATCAATTTCATGTAACTCACTGTTACCTTGTGCTAACAGAGATCTGTCTACTTCTATCTCCTGAATCCTCAGATTAAAGGTGTATACCACCACCACCTAGCTTCTATAGCCAGTGTGGCTGGCTTTGCATTCTGATACTTCAGGCAATCTTTATGAAATTATAAGTAATATATCACACACAATGGGATAGATAGAATACAGATAAAATAGTTTTATAGATGTATAAAACAATAATAATTAAAGAAGAGGTTATGAATTTGAAAAGATGGGAACATAGGAGGATTGTAGAGGGAAAGGAAGAGGAAATGATCTAAATTTAGTATTCATGTATGAAATTCTCAAGAAAAAAATTTAATTAAAAATTTATAAATTTATAATATCACTTTCTATTTGTAAATTCTACAGTAATGCTATATCTTAGCATATTTACTCATAACAATGTATGTTCATAACCATCCTGGAATTGGGGAGAGATCATTATAAAGTGTCCTAAATAGTTTGGCAACAGTCACACTTTGGAAGATGAGAGCTCTTTAATGTGCTCCAACTCTTTTTTTTTCTCAGATTTTTTTATTTAAATTAGGAGCAAGCTTGTTTTACATGTCAATTCCAGTTCCCCCTCCCTCCCCTCCTCCCCTGCCCCTCACCAACCCCCTATCCCATCCCCTTTCTGCTCCCCAGGGAGGGTGAGGTCTTCCATGAGGGATCTTCAAAGTCTGAAATATCATTTGGGTGTTCCAACTCTTTTGGTTAAGAAATTACATCTTCTGGTGAAACCAGCATAGGACTGATCCATACCCCCTGATCATGGGAGTCAGTGAGGAGGCCTCAGCAATCTATGGGGCCTCTGGTAGTAGACCAATATTTATCCCTAGCATACAAATGGACTTTGGGAGCCCATTCCACATAGAGGGCCATGTCTCAGCCTAGACACATGGGGGGGAGCCTAGGCACTGCTCCAAATGATATGACAGACTTTAAAGATCCCCAATGGAAGGCCTCACCCTCCCTGGGGAGCAGAAGGGGGATGGGATAGGGGATTAGTTGGGGGCAAGGGAGGAGGGGAGGGTGAGGGAACTGGGACTAACATGTAAAACAAGCTTGTTTCTAACTAAAATTTATAAAATAGAAAAAAAGAAATTATATCTTATATTTAACTCTGTAGCTGAAATTCAATGACAATTTTTTATTTTCCCACTATTATAATTTTCCACTATTATTCTAATAAGATCATGCATTATGAAGTTTTTAATTATAGCTTTTTTTGAGACAGTGTGACACTTTGTAGCCCCAGCTATCCTAGAGCTCAGCTCACTGTGTAGACCAGATGGCCTCAAATTCACAGAGAATGTCTGCCTCTGCCTCCTGAGTGCTGCAATTAAAGGAACGGCATCACCATGCTTGACTTTAAATAACAATTTTTAAATACTGCCATTTTCTAGACAACCAAAACAATGGATTTGCCCTTACTTATCTTCGTTGGTGTTTTTTCTATCCTTGTGTATGAACTCCATAGACAGGAATGTGTCTGTGTTAATAGGGTCTAGCCTGTGAGCTACATTTGACATGTAGCAACACTGGCCTAGGAGGAAAGCATAGAGGCTGATGCCAGGTAGTAGTCTAAGGGCTCTAGATGGAACCAATTCATCCCTTCTTCACAAAGGCTTATTCATAACCCTGCTTTCCGGGTCAGGACACTAATGATTTGTAACAGTCACAAAGGTTGGAGGTAGCACCTTTGTCTCTTTAATGATTTCAACAACTGACCAGCTTCCTCAAATAAGATTCATATTCTCCACAGATACAGCCTCTCAAAATGAAATAATAATAAGGAAAAAAACTAGAACTAAATCCTTCTTATTGACTATCAAGACTTTACAATCACCATGTTAGCGGTTAATCAATGGATTTCATAATCCATTTAATCAATGGATTTCATAAAAATGGAGTACATTTTTAATTCTTCTACAGAGTTAACCCAAGCGTTTAATCCCACTACTCAGGAGGCAGAGGCTGGGCACCTCTGAATTCAAGGCCAGCCCTGGGCAACCAGGGCTACACAGAGAAACCCTGTCCTGAAAAACCAAAGAGAAAAAATGCCAAAAAGCATCTGTAATCTGTGCTTAAGAACCACTCAAATGTGCAAGTGAGTCTCACTCTGAGTAAAGAACTGAAATAAAAATTAGCCATTATCCCATCATTCAAAAACCACTGTTAGGGCCGGAGGGATAGCTCAGCCATTAAAGGCTAGGTTCACAACCAAAAAACACTGTTAAACACATTGCTATATTTCCCTGTTTTCTTCTCTACAACAATTTAAAAAAAAAAAAACATAATAAATGGGCTCTGTTTGAAAATAGTTTTCACTTGGAATCACTTATTTAAGAAATTTGTTCCTTCATTCCTGGCAGGGAGATGAGGAAGAATTCTATTGTCTTTCCATTTTCCTGCAGTGTACTCATGTCCTTCACAGGGAGTCAAGTCATTGACAGAAGAATCAAATGAAGCATTATCCACTCTCCTATTTTTTTATTTATTTACTTATTTATTGGTTTCTTCAGACAGGGTTTCTCTGTGTAGCTTTGGAGCCTATCCTGGCACTCATTCTGTAGACCAGGCTGACCTCGAACTCACAGAGATCTGCCTGTCTCTGCCTCCCAAGTGCTGGGATTAAAGGAGTGAGCCACCAATACCGGCCTATTTATTTTCTTAACTGGAAAACATATCTTTAATTAAAACTATAGACTAACAAAGCCCTAATTCATCAGCATCTGTCCTCTTATTTCCAATGTCTTAGCTATCTTGGCTATTCTTCCCCAAGTGTTTGTTATGAAAGGGCAGTTCTCAGACTTCTCTAAAGCCCTGCTCTGCATCTCTGTTAGTAGTCTGGGGTTGAATATTTGTTTAATTATCAATAGAAGCTTCCATCCACTGAGATTTTCAGAGAGTAGAATAACCAAGTCAATGTTTAACTGCATTCTTTAGTTCTGGAATGGCAAAGTAGAAGTTGAAGGGAAGTCTCCATGGAAACCAGCCTCCCAGGAAGTGGCCAGAGAAGTTAGTGTCGGGGGAACAGAACTGGAAAGATGTCATGAAAGAAACACCTGTTTGGGTAAGCTGAGGTAAATTCCTGAAAATACTGAACTAAATCAAGCCCCATAAAGGCCCCCAAACCCCCTCATCACCATTTTCTTCCTCATATCTTCAAGGAAAATGGGCCTGGGCCGCTCCAAGCCTCACCCCCGAGTGATCAAAGTCACACCTTTACAAGAAGCAGAGATTCCCTCGGCTGGCCCTGTGTTCTATACAATAAATCGGGATCTGGAAGAAAAGAGCTCATACCCATTCTCAAGACTGCAGGACCAAAATCAAGTTCTGAAAGGACTGCTACCACCTCTTCGAGAAACCTGGTATGGAAGACATCCCGCAGGTACAGACTGTGACCTCTGAAAGTCTAGATTAATGAGATGCAGGAGAATGTTTTTCAGTGAGGACTGAATGTTTGTCAGCTGAATGTCTTCCAGTACATTTGAATGCTTGTGTCAATTATGGATAAACGAAGGGAAACAGTCTGGTCTCAGGTTAGTCTATAGTGATTTCAATGTTATGTTTACCTCCATTAGACCACTGAAATAACACAGATGTGATAGGTGGTGGCAACAGTGCCCCAGTTGAGTTCTAAATGTAAGTCATTGTCTCCAGAGAGATTGGACGCATCAGGCTTTGTGGTTTTAAGAGAGAGCAGCACTTGAGAAGTAAACCTCTCCAATGTGAATTTTGAAACCAACCCAAATAAGAATCAGTTAACTGCATGAGTGAGAGTAGATAAGTCGTCTTCCCCAACCTCATGTTCATCATGGAATTAAAGGAATGTTTCCCACTAGGGTGGGCAGGCTATGAGCCTGAAGTGGCTGCAA
Source organism: Cricetulus griseus (assembly GCF_003668045.3). Classification (NCBI taxonomy): domain Eukaryota; kingdom Metazoa; phylum Chordata; class Mammalia; order Rodentia; family Cricetidae; genus Cricetulus; species Cricetulus griseus. The sequence continues at coordinate 205,292,810 of NW_023276807.1, read as the reverse complement.
GTTGTTTTTAGGTATTTTTTATGACATGTAAAATGTCTTTGATGACCATGGTGATAAACAAATGTGCTAACTTAAGATTAAAACCTTTTCTCTCCTTCACATTCTACATGAGTTACAAAACTGGGCTCTCCTTCTCAGACAACTCTGTCTGAACACCTTGTATGTCTTTAGCTGCAAGATCTTCCCAGGGAGGTTTTCATGGTTACTTTCTATCCAGTTAAAATATTGAGTACTGTCGACTAATAAGACTTTTTTAATGTTTTTCATTAGGAATGAGAATTTCCTCCTTCATGGCACTGGTTCCTTTTTTTTGGTTGTTTTGGTTTTCAGTTTGTTGTCAGTTTCTCACTATATAACCCTGGGTTGGCCTCAAACTCTCCATGTAGCCCAGACTGGCTTTGAACTCACAGAGTCCTGCCTCCCTTTGCCTCACAAGTTGCTAGGATTAAAGGCATGCAGTTTTATCCTCTTCTGAGTTCTAAGGTTTTGGCAACTGGGTGACAAAAGCTGGTTCAGGTACTTTGGAGTCCCAACTGAAAGATTATATTTGAAAGACAAACGTCACATTTGTTATAAATAACAAGGGATGGAGAACATTCTCTATAAACACTGACTGTACCAAAAGCATTCTGAGTGCTGGCTTTAAGGGCCTGTGTTCTAACCATAGCCCCACTAAATACATCACACAGCCTTAGGCAAGTTACTTACCAGTTTTGTTTACCTGTGGTCAGGAGTAGAAGCGCATGTCTGGGACAGCCTTTGCCATACGGGGCAGTCCAAGTAAAAAACAGGATGATATCACTCACATCATATTAACGTGAGGAGTACTGAAGTGTCTAGGAGGAAATGTTTTAAACAATTTAGATTTTAAAACCCCGAGTGGTTCTGTCCCACTCAATGTATGCCATAATCGGAAAGAAAAAGAAAGTCATAGATCTCTTCAAAGCTGGGGACAGCCAAGCTTCACAGAGGCTATTTGGAAGTTTTCAGGATGGGGACCCACAATTACTTGTTTGTTTTTTGCTTTGTTTCATTTCAAGTGCAAAGTGTGAGTGTAGGCTCCTCTCAACAACAGCCTACATGGAAAAATGTGTTCTGATTGTTCAAAGAGAAGGCCAAGGACTCCATGCAGTTTAGCCATAGCAGCACTCTTGAGTGGCCCAGTTAATCAAGCCAAACATAGCATGTATAATGAGTCACCATCTAACTCTTGGCAGAGCAACTCTGTAGCTCTGACTTGTTGTATCAGGAAGGAACAGTAGCATGTTGTATCCTAGTGACAACTTGAGGACTGGCCCCTGTTAGCTTCTATTTATTCTGAAAAGATAATGTATTTTCATTTCTTAAAGTATTTTCCGGATTTCCTTTATTTGGGGGGATTTCATAGTATTAAACCCATGGGCTGGAAACAGAGCTCAAAGGTGGAGAGTTAGGCTAGTATATGTGAGACCCTGGGTTTGCTCTCCAGCAGAGGGGCTGTTTTGGGGAACTCACAAGACTAATAGGTAAGTTTTTATTTTCCAGGCTAAATTCTGTGTTTGAGTAATACCTGTGGTCAGTACATAGTTAATTTTGCAACTTCCTTCTTTTTAAATCCACTTTCAGGGCAGCTGTGGGGGGGGTGAGGAAAGAAGAAAGCAGACTAAAATGTTCACTTGCATTCATGTAAGAACCCTGCCTTGTGGTCTGTTGTGGCATATTTGTACACTGTGTGGAAAATGTATTGCTGTGATTGGTGTAATGAAAAGCTGAACGGCCAATAGGTAGGCAGAAGATATAGGCAGGACTTCCAGGTAGAAAGAGAACTCTGGAAAGAAGATGGAGTTGCCAGCCAGACATGGAGAAGAGACAGGAAATACAAGATGGAAGAGAGGTAATGCCATGTGGTCGAACATAGCTTTTAAAAAATATGGGTTAGTTTAAGTTATAAGAGCTAGCTGAGTGCCGGGCGTTGGTGGCACATGCCTTTAATCCCAGCACTCGGGAGGCAGAGACAGGCGGATCTCTGTGAATTTGAGACCAGCCTGGTCTACAAGAGCTAGTTCCAGGACAGCCTCCAAAGCCACAGAGAAACCCTGTCTCAAAAAAAAAAAAAAAAAAAAAAAAAAAAAAAACAGAAAGAAAGAAAACGAAGAGCTAGTTGAGACAAGTCTAAGCTAAAGGCCAAGCTTTCATAATTAATAATAAGTCTCTGGGTCATTATTTGCAGGCTGGCAGTCCAAAGATAGTCCAACAAGAAAGCTTGCTACATGTGTCTTATCTTTACATTCGACCAGTGAGTTAGGCATGTATAACTGAAGATGCAAAATCGTACAGATCACTACTAAACAGTGATTCAGCCTGGATTCATAATTTGACAATAAATTGATTTTAATGATTTATTACTGCCCCCTCAATTCTTCAAGTATCCAGGCCCATGCATCATGACATCCCACTGAAACATGAAGATTCAAGCATTATCAAAAGACATCCACCCCGAAGAATTCAAGTAAGATGAATTTAAGTCTTCTTAAAGAATGTTTTTGCTTTAATGCTGATATCTCTTTTCCTCTATAGTTGTAAAAGAACCTTAAATGCCTTGTTAATGTACATGCTGTTACAAAAAAAAAATGTTGACAGTTGCAAAGACCACAGTAATAGAATTTCCTTTAGCAGTGGTGTCACTTTTGAGGCTCATAACCCAAAAAAAAGTATGCTAACGAGGACTCAGCTAGAGAATTAAGGAAGCATCAGATAAGAGAAAGCATGGGACTCTCTGTGAGAGAGAAAAGGAACCAGCCACATCCTACCTGCTCCACAATTCACCTAGATGCCTAGACTAGTTCCAGGGCTAATGAACCTTTTTGTTGAAGACTGTTTCTGTTTCCACCTGGTCTTGTTTACTTGTCTTCTTTGGAAGCTCAAAATTACTACTTGAACCTTTAGTTCCAAAAGAGAATTTCTCACAAAAATATTAGAAAAGGCAAAAATATTATTTAGCTCAGAAAAGTAAAGGGTAAATACACTAAGTCAATGTCTAATTTAAAATTGTGAGTAATCTCTAGCTTAGCAGAGCAATCCTGAAGTTGGCTTCATTCTTAAACTAAATGTGTTCCTTCAAAGCAGTATTTAGTATATGGCCCTGTGAAGCCCTGACACTGGCTAGCTCAAACAGAAGAAATCACTACAATCAGAGAAATATGTTCCTGTTGTACTCTCTGGTCCTCAGAATAATTTTAATATTTACCAATCTTAATTAAATTAAGGTTAGGTTTTATTCCCCCAAGTTCAAAAAGAAGATCTGGATATTTCAGAATCTGGCACTGTACCCCACACACCAGCAAAGCACTTTAAAAATAATCAAGACACATTATCCGATTGCAAAGACTCGGCCTTGCCCAATCTTACATCTTCAGCCACTGACATGAACCACACAAACATCTAGGAATGAATGAATGAAAGGAGGCTCAACCCTGCTGGAGGGGAAGCACACCAAGTGTACAGATATCAGTGTGCTAAATTATAAGGATGTGGGGATGTTTTGTTGAACCTAAGAGCTGGGATACACTAGAATTAGCAAAGTTCTGGAAGGCAGAACTCTGTAGATCTCCTGAGCTCTCCTTTGCATACCTGCTTTAATTTTCCCCAAAGATCAGTTTTCTCTGCTCCTCAGGGCCACCCTAAACTTGAATCTTATATATCCAATCAAATGGACAGAGCTGGGCTGACCATAGCTGGGATTCCAAATTCCTGTGAAGGAAAGAACCTATTGGCTCAGCTTCGCTAATGAGTCTAGCTCTGATCCAATGAGCTGGGAGTGCAAGACGTGCTTGTGCTGTAGAGACATGGGCAGAGGAGTCACCCTGTAGGTTCTGGAGTCAGCTCCCAGAGAAAAGGGAAATCACTAGGAACTTGGCAGACACTCCCAACGATATCATCTATAATTATCTTCACAAATGAGGCTCGGCACATTTTCTACCACAAATGGGTTTTTTGAGAGAATAATAAATGCTAGGTTCCCATGACATGCTAATTAATAGCCTGATCTCTGCCAAAGAAAATTCTAAAAGTATTTTTAATTATTAAACCAAACCTAATTGTATCCTAAATAATTTGAGTTGCATATTTGGCGCTCTTCACTTCCTGAACATCTCTACTCCTCAAGCAGAGAGCATCTCTTCCTGGAGGCAAGAACTGAGCCTCTCTGCCTGGAGCTCTTAATCAATAGTTCTCCCCCGACTTCTGCTGTGTAGAGGAGTTGATCAGCAGCACCCCCTGTGGCCTGCCCACCTGCTAATACACACACACACACACACACACACACACACACACACACACACACACAGAGTGTTGGCCCAGGTAATCCAGCTGGATAATTCTGAGTTCCAGAGATCTGTGCAAATTTTAGCATCTCTATAAGGCTCACCCTGAACAACCTATTAACCATTGCAACCCATTCTCAGCAGTCCTGATTCTCTCTACCCTTTCTATCTCTTTTTCGCTGCACTTTTTTTTTCATCAAAGTTATTGAGAATCCCTAATTTTAACACTTGAAATCCAAAATCCACTTTTATCTGAACACTAACATCACCCCAGGAGAAAAATCCCGCACCTGATCTCATGTGCTGGTTTGCTGCCCAAACAGCAGAAACACTGTGTAAAATTACCTTCAGTTAGTGCACCTAGCAAACATATCAAACAAACTGTGTTGAACTTGGGTCCCATTCCCAAGACAGCTCATTATATATATGCAAATATTTGAAAATCCAAAATAAAACCCCAAATTTGAAATACTATTGGTAACAAGAATTTCAAGTATGGGATACTCAGTGCATATAATATATACAACAGGGTTTTGATAAGTGCTGGCAAAGTCCCCAAAGGAAATAGGAGGTACACTGAAATCATAGTAATTCAGGGAAGTTTTCTTTGTAACTATCCATGCATAGAAGTTTGATTAAGAGAAACAGCCAAAGATATTGCAGTCACTGTTAAGAGGTGGTTGATGGATAACCAGCTCCAGGCCAAGGCAAGGGGACAGATTTCTGGAGCCTGAAAGGAAAAATCCAGATAGAAAAATCTGTGTTGTGAATAAGAGTGACCCTCCACTGAGAGACACAGTCACCCCATATCATCTTGTGAAGAGCCAGAAGCCCAAATACCTGGCCTCATCATCATCCCCTCCTATTGGCTACACTCAGTAGGAAGTCAGAGGCCAGGAAGCTGCTGCATGAGTACAGGCAAAGACAAGGGAAGAGAGCAACATAAGACACCTGGCACCATTGTATTCAATTGCAAGCGTTTCCTTCAAGCTAAGACTTTCTTACTGCTGAGTGCCACATTTTATTGATTTTTGTCCTCATCTATTAAAACAATCACATACACCCACATAAAAAATAAACAACCCAGTGGGTAATCTTCTCCCTAGTTGAAACAGTATAGATTTTATAATGCTGACCCATGCTTCCATTTCTGGCATAAACCTGACCTGGTCATAAGTCTCTAAGTGCATGCATTGCTGAGCTGGATTGCCTAAGGCTTTGTACATCTGGTTTAATGAGTGAGATGGATCTATGCTTTTCTAATGCACTTGTACACCAACTTTGCCACCAAGATGGAATTAGTCTTGTAAAATGAAGAAATTTCGCATCCCTTATTGTAACACAGGAATTCTCTATTCTCCTAATGTTTAGTAAAACGTGCCTCCAGTACTATTTTTAAACTCTTGGACTTATAAGGGAAGTGATAATTTTTCCTGCTAGCTTAATTTCCTTATACTTCTGGGTTGACTTGAGTATCTTATTCTTGCTGACTGTTTCTTGGAAATTATCCAGTAAGCACCAAGCTTTTGAATTTATTGCTACAAAGTCTTATCTTCTTCATATTCAACCTTTTTCTGTCTTATGAAATGAATCTTCCAGCTTACAGTGTGAAGCACACATACATGCTCGAGTGTGTGTGTGTGTGTGTGTGTGTGTGTGTGTGTGTGTGTGTGTGTGTGTGTGTGTATGTCTCACTCTGTGTGTGTGTGTCTGTGTGTGTGTGTGTGTGTCTCACTCTGTGTGTGTGTGTGTGTCTCTCTCTCTCTCTCTCTGTGTGTGTGTGTGTGTGTGTGTGTGTGTGTGTGTGTGTGTGGTCTAGAGATTGGTGTTGGGTTTCTTCTTTAATCACCCTCCACTTTATTTTTTGAAAAGGAGTTTCTCCCTGAACCAGGAGTTCACCAATTCATGTTCAGATAGTTTGTCCTGAGTATCCCATTTCCAACTCCCAAATACTAGGTCTCATTTTTGAGGTGAGCATTTTATCCACTGAGTCATCTCCCCAGCCCCCCATGTCTTAGTTCATGTTTTCCGGGCTGGGAATTGAACCTACGTCCTCATACATGCTAAAAGAACATGCTTTATTGCTCAGCCCCACCCAGCCCTCCAGCTCTCTCATAAGTAACATGGTGAATAGCTCCACTCCTATGGAGCATTTCCTGATCCCCTTTATCCAATATAAATAACTCACAGACTTCACCTGCCCTAAGTGTCTTACGGATCAGCTCCCCACAAATATTTGCATTTCTGTTTTGTCTTCTGATCTAGGGAAATGTTTGCCTTGTACTGAAGCCAAACCGTGTCATGTTGGCTTTATTTTTTTGTCCTTTGTGGACAAAGAATGTCACTGAAATAGGACTTGGTCAGAAATTCTTTCTGGGCCCTAAATTGTCGTGATGATCACCAGTCATAGAACACATTCTCCACTTCCCAGAGTTTTAAAAGAAACATCCTTAAGTCGTTGTGCCACACAGTGTTACATTTTCTTCGGGTTGCTCTGATCCACCTTCCTTTTCTTACTAATACAAAACAATACCCTCTCTTAGGTTAGTGTTTGTCACCAAGCACAGAGATTTGTGGTGTGTGGATGGTTTATTCTCCATTCCCAAAGCCCTAGCACATACTCCAACTGAGGATACTGATCATGTGTTGAACAGCCTAGTAATTCAGAAATCTTCAGACGAATAAGATTATTTCTGAATATTAAAAATGAAAAAGTTCCACCGTACCACTTCTCCAAGCGATGTCTTCCAGCCTGTTTCCTCTACAAGGGATGAAGGGAGGAATCTTCCTTCCCCTATAAGGCAAGGGGTGTGCATGTGAACCCAGGATTCTGAAGCAATGTCACTCGACCAGAATATTTAAATGAAGCCAATTTTCCCAACCTTTTTTTGTTGTTGTTGTTTTTCCTGTAGAGTTTCTCAGGCTAAATGCTCTGCAGATGGAAAGCTGCTTGCAGTGTCTCTTGCTGCCATCTAGTGGCTTTGTAAAGAGAATGTGTGGTCGTGCTCTTTTTTTTCCAGAAAGTTGCCTAGAGTTCTTAATAGTATCTATCATTTAACCTTTATCAGAAACGTGAGTTTAAATAGAAGGCTGAGAATGAAGGAAAGGAGACTCTTGTGACTCATCCATACTACCAAATCAAAAAGCTGCTCCACAGATTCTTTTCAAATGACTCAAGTATCTTGGCTTCTTCAGACTCAGTGTTCAAACTCCACACATACTGCAAAACTCTTCAACAGTCTAGTCTCCATGCATTTCTTTTGTTCATTCATGGCAATGTGGGACCAGATCCCCAACAGAAAAATTTCAAAGAAATCATCAGTGTCTCTGGGGGAGTTTTGAAAACTATCTACTCCCAAGACATACACCAAACCTGGGGACTCGTAGATTCAGCTAAGTGCTGCAAGATTTTTGTTTCAAAGTACAAGGGCATTCTGAGGATCAAGCATTTGCAGGACAAGCAATAAGGTGAAGAACCTGGCTTGAGACTGGGTATACGTCTGAGATGAATCCTAGTGATGCCACTTTCCGGTTGTGCAAACTTGGATAAGTGATTAGCCTTTCTAAAATGAGGACCCTCATAATTTATACACAGGGCTTACCTGGGACTAGTGTGTGATGGTACATTTACTCATGGACATAGGGTGGAATAATGGCTACACAGTCATACCCATTCATGCATACACAAATCCTGGAAACCCACCATTCAGAAGAGACACAGACCCTTCTGTTTTCCCTTCACCCAAACCACATTCCCAGCTATCCTAGATTCTTCCTCCCACAGTGTCAGGAGGGTTCCCTCTTTTTGGGCTCTCCCTTCAACAACCTGACACAAGCAGCTGCTACCTCCTAAGCCTGCATCTTCATGCCCTGAAAAACTGAGAGCGAGGGGAACAAACCAGGTTATCCTACTGCTTTAGTCACTTCTCACTGCTTCTTTGCTAGATTGAGTTGCAGAGCCAGATCTCATGGGAATGATATCATAGTCACCATTGATTACTACTGAGGAGTTGGAGGAAGCTTCTTTGATGAGACTAGGATAGACAGCCAGTTCTTACCTCAAACACAGACTGCCTGGATGTGAAGAACTCAGCTGTCCCTCTGAGACCTACCACACACACACACACACACACACACACACACACACACACACACCAATGCATGTCAATGTGAGGAGACCAGCTTTGTCTCCTATGCTCAGCTTGTAGAACCCAGTGTCTTCTAAGGTGAAGGAAGGCTAGGCAGTGGGCCGGAGCAATGACTCAATGGGTAAAGTACTTGCTGTGTGGGATGAGGACCAGACCTTAGATGCCAATGCCACAAAAAAAGGTAAAAGTCCAGATCTGGAAGCATTCCGTTACGACAGTCAGCAGAGATTGGAATGGGAAGAGCTTTGTGAAAATACAAATCGTTCACGAGGGCTCACTGGCCAGCCATCTAATGGAAACCATTAGCTACAAGTTCAGTGAAAGATCTCCGTCTCAAAAAACAAAAAAAGTTGAGCTGAGTGCTACCTAGGACACCTGACATCAACCCTTGGTCTCTACATGTACACACATGGATGGGTATACCCAAACATACAAGTACAACAGAGAGAGAGGCAAGTTAGACAAACCCATGGATATACTTCTGCTCAGTTTTAGTGAACCTTTTAAGCTCAAACAAAATGTCTCCCATAAAGTCTAGAAAAAGATGAGCCTACCATTTGTTAGCACCTTGCACTTTCCTTGTGTGTCTTGTCGCCCATGAGTACTGAAGGAGCTTCTCTAGAGACCTTCAAAAAATATCTCATTTCTGCCAACTTGTACAGCCACTTTGGAAATCAGTATGGCGACTCCTCAGGAAAATGGGAATAAGTCTACAACAGATCTAGCAATTCCACAATTAGGCATATACCCAAAAGAAGCACATTCATACAACAAGGACATCTGTTCGATGATATTCATAGCAGCACTATTTGTAATAGCCAGAAACTGGAAGCAGCCTAGATGCCCCTCAACCAAAGAGTGGATAGAGAAAATGTGGTACATTCACACAATGGAGTACTACTCAGCAGAAAAAACAATGGAATCTTGAAATTTGCAGGAAAATGGATGGAAATAGAAGAAACCATTCTGAGCGAGGTAACCCAGTCACAAAAAGACAAACATGATATCTACTCACTCATATGTGGATTTTAGACATAGAGTAAAGGATTACCAGCCTACAATCCACACTGCCAGAGAAGCTAGTAAAGGAGGAGGACCCTAAGAGAGACATACATGGTCCCCTGGAGAAGGGGAAAGGTTCAAGATCCCCTGAGCAAATTGAGAGCATGAGAAGAGGGGGAAGGGAGCTACGAGAATGAGAAGGGAAGAAGAGGAAGGATGCAGAGGACATGAGGAAGCAGAAAGGTTGAGTCAGGGGAAGAATAGAAGAAAGGATATGTGATAAGTAGGATTTTAGTTGGGGGGGTTGGTAGGGGAGGACAGGAGGGAGAAGGGAACTGGGATTGTCATGTAAAATAATCTTGTTTCTAATTCAAATAAAAAATATCTGAAAAGAAAAAAAACTCACTTCCTAAGTACTGGGACAGCTCAGCTGGGTGGTCAAGGGAAGATCAGGTGTGTCTCTGGTGTCTCTTTCATGTCTACTAGCCTAAGACCCCAGATATTTGGTAACTTTGAACATGGTCCCTCGGTGCAGCAGGAAAAGTAATCAATTCTCTGACCAAGATTTTTATTAATAACTCACTGGAAATGGTGTGATAGAACAATAAAGAACCCCAGAGGTCAAAAAGCCTTTCTCACAGATAACAGCTGTGATACTGTGGGAATCACCTTCTCTGCTCATGCCCAGCACTGCTTTCACAGAGTGCTCAGGTAGTTTCATGTCTCTGCTTGTGTGTTTCTTCATCTCATGGCATGAGGGATGCTGAATACTCTAAATATTGGACTTCTAGAAGCTTGAACCTATTGACCTGCCACAAGTAATTACCTCTGAGGGACTCCTGCACCAGCAAGAAGCCAGAACAAGTCACAAAGGAAAGGTGAGCTGTGGCAGTGGCTGACTGGGCGAAGTGGGTGAGCCTGGGGGAGTCGCTCTTTTCATGTTTCCCCTTCACACAGGAGTTCAAAGCCAAAGCAGACAGTTCAGTCCTTGGCAGGTAGGATGTTTGAAGCCTCAGTGCTTGCCCAAGCCTGCCTCCAACTAGCAAGTGCCCTTCACTCTTAGATGAGGCCGGGCTCTGTTTGCTTTGTGGAACAAACAGAGCTATGCAGATGAAAGGGAATTTTACATGGAAACAGATGATTCTAGAAGTTTTAAAATCTGCAGTGGGGGAAAGCCAACGGCTTTTCCCTTCACTCCTCCTGAGTTTTAAACTCCTGCTATTCCGTCTTCAGGTAAGATCTTATCTAGAAGTTGTTCTGGCTTCTGCGCCACAGCCTCCATCAAAATGTAATTCCAGGAAAGGTCTTCTGTTACGATGACCTCATCATTTGTCCTGATAAGTAAAAATGAATGCTGTTAGTAGGGGTCATTCTCATACCCTGTCCTGACTTATGCTGGAGCCAGCCAGACACTACTGTGTGACTGGGTAAGGGACACTTGAGCACTATAGATCCTCAAGTTCATGCTTAAGGTGCCGACAGTGGAGGCAGCCTCTCCCTGAATATCTGCACCATCCAACATTGTCCAGAGGACAACTGAAAGGGCTGTCATCAACTCTCTCCTTAACCTCTGAACAACAGCAAGTGACAAATGAAACTATGTCACCTCTGCTTGTCCTCAATAGCCACCTCTACTATGCCAATGAATCTCATGACAAACTAAGGGGAAACCATCAGACTTACAAGTAGTCACTTAAAATCCTCCCTCAACTGCCATGCTCTCTAAGGTTTGTATTTGAAAATGAAAATATAATGTAGAGAAATAGGTCCCACTGAGCACCCCCAGGGGGATCTCCTCTCATTTCAATGGTAGAAGACACAGGAAGAGAAAGGAAGGCCTCATCAGATCAGGACACTTACCTAGAGAGATACTAGAAGCATCTGTCGGCAGGGGAAATGGTATGCTGTCAATGTAAGATTATCAAAATAAAATCATCAACACCCTTGCATTCAAGGCTTGTGAAACCCTGCAAGAACCTTTACAACACTATTAGATACACAGCAGATTGCCACTTCGTTCTCTGACAGCTATACAAAGAACTTGTCAGGGACACAACAGCACCATACCTTTATCACGACAGGAGATCCGCTACGGATTACGATGGATTAAGATCTGTCCCAAGAAGGGTTGAAGGCAGTGAATTTCGGGAGTCAGTAACAATTACCCCATACTAATAAACACGTCATCTTTCACAGCAGGAACCTGAGAAGACAATGCATTTCTCAATGTACAGTTCTGGGAAGAGACAGTATTTACATAAGATGCAAATGCTGGAGATAAACCATAAAAGACAGGAGGTAAGGAGAGGAGGGTCACGTTTATCAAATTTGGAGGGAAGGCATCATCACTGTCCCACCGAGTCCAGACTGTTCTCATCAACAGAGCAGAGGTTGCCATGGCCTGAGCTGGGAGAAACAGGAAGATGACCTTTTGCTCGCAGCCTTGATGAGGGTTTTTCTCTTGTCGCTTCTCTGCCAGATTAAATCTATGCTTCAAGCATCCCTTTTTCTTTCTTTTTCATTTATTTCTTTATTTTGTGGGGGCAGAGAGCACACACATGTGCCATGGTACATGCCTGGAGGTCAAAGGCTAATTTTGGTAGTAGGTTTTTTTTCTTTTTTTTTTTTTTTTCCATCCTATGGGTTCTGGTTTTCAAACTCAGATTGTCAGGCTTGGCAGCAAGCTCCCTTAGCCACTGAGTCATCTCGCTGGTCCCTCAAGTTTCCCTTTTTATTTGTTTCTTCGTTTTGTTTTAAGAAAAGATCTCATTGCATAGCCCTGGCTGGTCTGGGACTCACTGTGTGGAATAAGATGACCTCCTGCCTCTTGAGTGTTGGGATTAAAGGTGTGCAAAAGCCTAGCTTGTGTCTCTTTTAAAAAGCTGCTCTTTGATCTTCTGACTGTAGCCAGAAAATATTGTAAATAATATTCATTTCTTGGTTTAGTAAAAGAAGGAATGGAAGCCAGTCTTTATTCTTATCCATAGGCCTCTCCCTATAATTCATGCCATAGAATTTCCTAGTGAGAAACACCTTGTGCTAGGCTTGCTTGTACCCCATGATTGGGAGGCTGTAGAAGAACTTCCACAAGGTCTAGGACAGTCTGGGTTACATAGAAAGTTTCAGGACAGCCAATCTGTGGAGTGAAACCCTGTTTCCAAAAGAAGAAACAAGCAAGGCCTTTGTATTGGTCCATTTCTGCTGTAAGAAAATACCAGAGACATAGTAATTAATAAAGATGATGGCTTAGTTAGGGTTTCTATCACTGTGAAGAGACACCATGACCATAGCAATTCTTTCAAATGAAAAATATTTAATTGGGGTGGCTCCTTATAGTCCAAAGATTCAGTCCATTATCATCATGGTGGGACAAGGCAGCATGCGGGCAGACATGGTGCTGGAGAAGTAGCCCAGTGTCCTATGTCTTTCTTTACTTGTAGGCAACAGGCAGTATCTTGAGCATATATGAGACCTCAAAGCCCAACTCCACAGTGATGCACTTCCTCCAACAAGACCACACCCATTCTAACAAGGCTACACCTCCCAATAGTGCCATTCCCTTTGGAGGCCATTTTTTTAAAACCACCACAGATGATGAATATATTGCTCATTGTTCTAGAAGTGAGGAAGTCTAAGACTGAGATACTGGTAGTTGATAAGAGGCAGTACAACACAGCAGAGAACATGGCAAGTGACAGTGTTCATGAGAGTGAAGGGTCAAGAGCAAGAGCAAGCCAAGGCAACCTTTATAACTTCCCAGAGAGAACTAGCCTTCTCCTGTGATAAAAGTTTCACTCTGTCCTGACGGTGAAGCCCTCACCACCCAAATATCTCTTAATGGCCCACCTACAAAGTAGCATAAGAATTGGGGAGTCGGTGTTTCCAACCTGTAAATTCTGGAGAACACATTGGAACACTTTCTCCAGGTAAGTTCTGCAACCCTAGAACTCCCATCCCTAAGGAGCCAGCCTGTGGTTCTGTCCTCTGCAATTCTAAAAGCTCACCTCCAGACAAAGGCTGACAGGAATCCGAATTTCATTGATCCACCCCTCTACAAGCCAGTGAGCATGCTCATCTTTCTCCTAACAAGCCTGAGAATAAAGTCTCCACAGAATGGGATGGGAACAAAACCATTCCAGTGTGTTGAAGGGTGTCCAAGTCTGTGAACTGTCTACACTTTGATGTTACCAAGTCTGTTCTGGAGAAGACAGTTTCAGAGAATATTAGCTACTTCTAGCTTATCATTTCAGGCCTTGATGAAGAGCCTTCAGAATGCATCAAGACTTGAACTGCAAAAGCTGAAGGACCATAATGGCAATAAAATCATCCAAAGCACACCAGGGAGCAATGACTATGACATCATCACCACACTGTCTGATGAAACCATGAACAGAGACCCAGGTGAGTACTGTCATTTCTTTAGTAAAACATTTCACATACTGTTTTGGTTTCCTTTGGGGGTCTAGTTGTTGTTTTAAGACAGGCTTTTATGTAGCTCAGGGTAGCCTTAGACTCAGTCTGTAGTCAAAGATGACCTTGAACTTCTGACCTTCCTGCCTCCTTCTCCTAAGTGCTGTATTGCACCACTATGCCTGGATTGTTTATGCCATGCTAGATATCAAGCCCAGGGCTTTGTACATGGCAGGCAAATACTCCACCAACATAGCTACATCCTCAACTCCTTAGTTTAGTTTTAAGACAGAGTCAAACTTGCACTCAAGCTCCTCCTGCCTCAGCTTCTTGAGCACTGAGATGAACACACATTTGAAACTTCATCAAATAAATGTCCATGATGGGCAGGGGGAGGAGAGTGAAGAGACACAAAATAGCTGTCACTGAGGGAACAACTGATGTCTCAGAATGAATGGAATGCTGCATTTTTTATCTCAGAAAAAAATATAAGCTCTGCATAGAGGCTTCTTTATTCTTGTAGATTCTAAGTGCTTTATAGGCACCCCTGAAATCACAAGACAGGCTTGTAGCATCATCTTATGTCAGAGGGAGAGGTTCTTATAGACACATGAAGTTGCCTTTGCTCGCAGGGCACATACACATCAGCTCCTTATCCCTCTAAGCACCCTTTGTATTGTAGTTCAGTCTTCTTGGGTACCCAAGAATGCCTACAGTGAATCTAGCACCACTACCCCTCTCCACCTGGCTCCTGCTTCCTCCATCATCTCTATAGGGAGGACCTTGTATCCTATGTCACTTGGGCCAGAGCTACATCCCCAGCCTCATATGCTGAAGTTCTAGAAGCACTGTGCTGACAAAGAGTAACCTCATAGAAAGCAAATCTGGCCATATAACTCTCCTGCTTAGAAAATAATCACCAGGACGGGAGAGCTGGCTCAGTGGTCCTGAGTGTTTGCCATTCTTCCAGAGAACCAAGTTTGCTTCCCAGCACCCATGTAGGGTAGCCCACAACTGCCTGTAACTCCAGCTCAAAGGAATCTGGTAACCCTTCTAGCCTCCTCCAAAACCTGCACACACATGCCATATAAGCACATGAACACATACTCTTAAGTAAAAAATCTTTTTTAAGAAATACAGTCAGATTTCTATCAACTTGAGAACAAAAACTCACCTCTTTCTCCTGCTGCTCTCACAGCCAGCTCTGCACTCTAGCCTTGGATTGCTCTGGGCTTTCCAACAGACTTCCTCATCCATAACCTGTCTGCTATGCTGCCCACCAACTAGAGTGTCCATTAAGTTTTCCCAGTGTGAGTTCCCCCAGGGGAAAGCTTCACATTTGCTGTATTGCTCACACAGAGAGGTTGCTGTGCTGGGGGCAAAGCCCCACATCAGTAGCGCTGGCAAGTGAGCTCTAAGAGGCAAAATCACCTGCTGAAGGAGATGCCATCCCTGCAGATCCAAAGCTACAAGATCTCCACAACACAGGGCAACAACAGTATATCCAAGAGGAGTCCCAATGAGGATCCAGTATTGATCCTCACTGTAGCAGAAGCCAGAGGCCTTGAACCAGACTCAGGGCAATGAACATTTGCAAGTAAAGATGTATGGACTAAAGGATGTACTGTATGACTCACTGTGACACATTACAGCTTCCACAAGACTTTTTTTGTCTTTTTCAATTTTATTTTATTGGGGGTACAAGGGCATCAGGTGAATACAAAGGGACAAGGAGATGAGTGGGATTGGGGTGCATGATCTGAAATCGACAAAGAATCAATAAAAAGTTAAAAAATAAAAAGTTGAAGAATTTTTTAAAATGAGATCACCATTAATTAGGATCTCATGGAGGAGATGTCTGTAGGCAATATCCTTGCCTGTTGCTGAAGTTGCTGGAAATGGAAACCTATTACTTCCTTTTCTGATTGCCGTGACAAGATTGCTGACCAGAGCTCTGTAGAAGGAAGAGTGTTGTTGTTGTTGTTGTTGTTGTTGTTGTTGTTGTTATATTTTTGCTCATTGACTCTTTGGGGGGGGTGTAACACCCAGCTCCCAAATCCTAACATGGAGGCTTATTCTTACTTATAAATGCCTGGGCTTAGCATGGTTGTTTCTAGCCAGCTTTTCTTATCTTAAATTATGCCATCTATCATTTGCCTCTGGGCTTTTATCTTTCTCTGTTTCTGTATACTTTTACTTCTTTCTCCACGGCTTGCTGTGGAGCTGGATGGCTGGTCCCCTGATGTCCTCCTCTCCTTTTTCTATCTTGCTCCTTCTTCTCCTCCTCCCAGATTTCTCCTTCTATTTATCCTTTCTCCCTGGCAGCCCCACCTATCCTTTTTCCTACCTCACTACTGGCAGTTCTGCTCTTTGTTAGACCAATAGCTTTTTAGACAGGCAAAGAATCACACTTCACGGAGTTAAACAATTACAACAGAAAAGAATGCAACACATCTTTGCATCATTAAACCAATGTTCCACAGCATAAACAAATGGAACACATCTTAAAATGATATTCTACAACGGAAGAGTTTGTTTGGGTTCACAGTTCCAAGATATAGCTCATTCCAGCAAGAAAGGCATGGTGGCAGGAGTGAGAGGCTGGCCACATTGTATCTGTAGTCAGGAAGCAGGTAGAGATGGGTACTGACCCAACAGCTTGCTTTCTTCTCTGTCCTTTCTACCCAGTCTGGAACCTGGCCTGTGGAAGGGTGCCCCCACATTTAAGGTATGTCTTCTCTCCTCTTCCCCCTGGAAGCACACTTGCGGATGCACCCACAAGTGTGTCTCCTAGGTGATTCCAAATCCAGTCTGGTTGACAATGAAGTGTCACAAGAAGTGAAGTATCACCACACATTTCTTTGATGATGGAGAAACTGGGGGTCACCTAAAGTTTGCAGTTCTCTTGTTGCTTCCATTCTTGCTGCACAGCTCCATAGGCAGAAACTCCCAGGGATAATAATGGACAAATCTAGGGTTTAGAAAGTGATTTTAATCACAGTATTGAGTTCTTCCTGTATGAATCACAAGAGGTCATGATTATTCACCTCTGTTTCACATACAAGGAAGCCAGATCCAGAAAGGATGGGTTCATGCACTGACTCTGGATGCCTGACTCCAGAAGCTTCCTTCACACCTGACTGCTGTTGCCACAGGTTCTAGTGAAGACTCCTTCTCACTCATCACAGAGAACCTGTTTGACTGCTTTTCCTGTCTTCTAAAAACATTTCACTTTGCTTTCTCCTGTGAGTGGGATGCAGCCAAGCTCAGAGACTGACCTGAGCATCCTGGTAGTCTGGGTCTGGCAATGCAGGCACCTCTGTTCCGCCTTCACTGATTTAATGGTATGTCCACCATTTCTTATTTCCCTCCAGAACACAGGATGACAATTTTAGACTCTTGTGAGACAGAAATCAAGCTCTATTTTCTGCTGCCTCTTTAAAACAAAACCATCTTTAAATTTCTGATTTACATATTCACATGATAAATTACACACACACAATCATATGAAATATGTGATTAAGTACAACATACATACATCGAGTATCACTCTTTTTGGTATAGAAGTCTATGAGTTTTACTATGTTTATGTATCCCCTGCCCTTTCCAGAGGCATGATCTGGATACAGTTGGGGAAAAGGCACAGAAACTGGGATCAAAGTCCTTCCAGTGAGCCCAACAGTGCTGTCTCTCTTGAGAGCCAGCACATCTTTCTATTCCTAGACCAGGGTCTGGCAAACATGGCCTCTCAACTATAGATTTTTCTGCATCATTTTATTTTTTAAAGAGAAAATAGAAGTACATTTATTGCTTCACTTCTGTGATCCTGTCTCCCTAGATCTGTAAAATGGGGATAAATAGTATCAGTCAATATAGGATTCATGTTAATCTCATTTGTATAAAAGCACATATAAGGGCTAGAGAGATTGCTCCACTGGGAAAGTGTTTGTCCCATGAGCCTGAGGACCTTTAGTCACGGCAGTATGCATCTGTAATCCCAGTTTTAGAGAGGCAGAGATGGGGGGGGGGACCCTTAAAGCTTGCTAGCTAACCAAGCTAGCCAACTCAGTGAGCTCTGGGTCAGTTAGAGGCCCTGTCTCAATGAATAAGGTGGAGAGCAATTGAAGTGACACTTGTCCAAAGCCTCTGGCTTCTATCTGCACATACTCTTCCCCACCTCCAGTGCACACACATACACAGTGAGGTTCAGATTCATATACAGGAATGTGGATAAAACTGAAGGGAAAAAATGGAACTGATGTCTGTATCCGTTACTTGTCTTGTTGAAGCAACAACATACCTGACAGAAGCAACTTCAGGGAGGAGGGTTTGTTCTGCCCCACGGTTTCAATATGTGAAGTCCACCAAGGGAAGTATGCTGTCAGAAGTTGAGGGCAATAAATGCCTATACTCAGCTCACTGTCTCTCTTTTATTTTGTCCAAGAGCCCAGTCTAGGGGATGGTACTGTTAGGAATAAAGCCCATGGGGAATCTGGGTCATGGCACCAAATGTTAGGATGATGCACGAGAGGAACCTTAGCGGATTCTACAGCAGGTGAGGTTGACCACGGCGGGAAACAAACATGTCAGGCAGACAGAGCTTAGTGAGAAGTTTCATTAGAAAGGGATGGGGGAAGGAAAGAGAAAAGAGGTAAAGAGACACAGAGACTGAGAGAGGACAGAAGAGCAAAGTCCTGTCTGCCCCAGGGGAACAGTGAGAAAGAGAATGTAAGTGGGCAGGGGTCTTTCTTTTAAAGGGATCCTTTGCACCTATATGCTGACCAGGTTACTGCCTGAGTGCATTCTGCCAGGTGACAGGGGTGGGCCAGCATAGTGCCTGAATCCTTACAGGTAGCACTTTCAGGGTGGGTCCTCCCATCTCAGTTAACCTAGTTGGCAGTCCCTTCTGGGCTTGCTTGCAGGCTTGTCTCTTCAGTGCTTTTAAAACCAGTCATGATAACAGCCAACATTAACCATCACAATGTCTTATACTAAAACAACCATATCTTTCAGAAAATGTTACCCTAAATCTGTCATTTCAGTGTCACCTTCATAATTCTAATCTTATATATACACCTATACTATTTAACTACTAAATCATTGTTGAAAATATATAACTTTGTCTTTGAACTACTGTGATGTTATAGTTTTATACAGTGGTATTAGATTTTTCTAAAACATGTTATTATAAAATATACACCTGTCAGACATTCTTCATGCTGATTGTTCTACCATTTAAATCACTCCTCATTTCCTCCACACACCAGCACATATTGCCTCCTCCTGAAAAAAAATTTAAAACAGCTTAATCCTGGAACTTTATATACACTGGCTTCTATCTACTCTGCTCACCACTTAGGTTTCTAAAGGTCATGATTTTGTTTTTACTTTTATTGTTTTCAAGTCTGTAAACCATAGACCATCAAACATCTCATAAGAATGTTGTTACAGGGCTGGACAGATGTCTCAGTGGTTAAGAGCACCGACTGTTCTTCCAGAGGTCCTGAGTTCAATTCCCAGCAACCACATGGTGGCTCACAACCACCTTGAATGAGATCTGGTGCTCTCTGCTGGCATGCAGGCAGAAGACTGTATACATAATAAATAAATAAAATCTTTAAAAAGAAAAAAATGTTACATCTACCTCAGATGTCCTCAAGCTTCACTGCTATGTACCCAAAACTTTGTACACAGTACCCCATTAGTTTTCAAAGAGGAAACTGAATGTGTACATTTACATTACATACAACTTTAGACTGGGATGATCATGGCACCAAGAATGCTGAGGCACTTAAGCTATCATTAATAGTATATTAGACCCCACCTATAATAGACGTTTTCTTCCCATTTCAAAGCTCTACTTCAAGTTAAACATTCTAGAAGATTCCTGTTCTCAGTGATGCCTCTTGCAGTTCTTAGTCATTTTCAGAACAGAGATGATTAACATGTGTAAGCTCTAATAGTGAAGTAATTGCCAAGGTCCTGGTTGCCATTGCTGCCCACATCTTAAAATTCTCTGATTCCTCACTGGTTCATTCATTTATTTGTTCCCCTAATGATAAAAGTATAGTTTGGGGCCCATAAAAATGTATCAAGGTCAGAGAGTTCAAAACTATCCTCACTCTTCCAAGGTCTTAAACTCATAAGACCTAGAGATCTAAGGTGAACTACTGTAGGATGTTTGATCTTGGTCATGGACATCTTATCTAAATACAAGAGACTTGATCTCTGGTGTGGTTACTCTTAGCCCTCAAGGCCAAATAAATGAGAAATTCAGTCTAAGGGGTGGTTACCAGATGTTTGGAGAATTAAAGAAGGTCTGTTTCTTTCTTGTATCTTGACAAAGAAGTCTTTTGCTTTGTTCCTTTTTGGTTGGGGTATTTAAGAATGTTGAAGAATAAACTTGGTGCATTCAGCACTCACTGAATTGCCCTCCTGACTCTATCTTTACCTGCCATTTCTCAATCTACACTCCTCATCTCAGGTACGAACCGGGCAAGTCGACTGGATCCTACTGAAGCCCCACAAAGACGGGTTACTACTGTATAGAAATGTGGTTTTGTTTTTTCTGGTTTTGTTTACTTTGTTTTGAGACAGACCTTGTGTAACTCAGGCTAGTCTTTAACTCAGTATGCATCAATAGATAATCCTGAACTTCTGGTCCTCTTGCCTCCACCTCTTGACTTCTAGGATTACAGGCGTTTGCCACCAGCCCATTTTTTGTGCAGTCTTTGTGGTGCATGCTAATCAAGCACTCTAGCAACTGTGCTAAACGCCTCCCCCTAATTTTTAGGTGGTTCAGCTGAAAGCAATGTTATGGCAAAATGTTGTGGATAAGTTGGGGATCTAGGTTTGTCTTGTTACTTTTAAATGATTAAAGAAAATTTAAATAACAGTCAAAAATTAATTTTTACAGAGATAACAGTCAATGTGTATGTGTTGTTGTTGTTGTTGTTAAAAAACAATGTATAATCTCAAAGTTACACAAAGGAAAACCAGAGCAAAGTGAACGGAGCAAGGCAATTCTTTTTGCAAAAAGGGTGTGCCAGAATCTAAAATTGGGCCACGAAGCACATTGGGACAGGAAGTGCTCATGGCTTTTATTCTAGCACAGGTAGTGACTGTGTCTTTCCACCATTGGCTGGGGTCCAACTCCACAGCCTTTGGAAATTGGCTAGTGTTGAAAGAATTATACAAAGGAAATGAAGGGAAGTAGGAAGAGATGGAGCACTTAAGTCGCTTAAATCCAAGAATACAAAAGGATCTTTGTGTAAACAACAGTTTTACCAGGTGTGGGGGTGGGGGGTAGGAAGCTTAAAACAATTGCAATAATAGGGATAGGAGAGACAAAAAGATTTTCATTCCATGTGGCAAACAACAGTTTTACAGTGTTTACCGAAAAGGCTAATATTTAATTTTTCTTCCAGTATTAACCTTACGTGGATTATTCTATAATGATAAGAGTGTTTTAAATAATCAATCTTAAGGAGACAGTAAAAGAACTTTTGCTCATTTGCAGGAAATCCACAGGATAAAGAATTCTTGGAATACTACACAAAGAATGACTGTTATATCCCAAAAATTGGCAAAATGGAAGCATGGATCCGTGAACAAGAAGCCCAAAGACAGCCTTTCTGGGACTGCTCCAGCTCTGACTCAGACGAGTTTAGCAATAGGAAGAAGAGACCACAAGCACTGGTGAGGACCAGGACAGTGAGGATCCCACCTTACGATTCGTTTTATGACAGCGAGTGAGAAAGCTACATACTACCCCAGACATTGAGGACACTGAATGGTTTGTTTTCATCAAAATCATTCCTATTTGCATACAAACCACTCTGAGGGAAGGAACTTACTTTGGTACAAAGAAAGAATGTCATCTGGAGTCATGTGGTTGATAGGTTTGTCATGTATGCTACAAGTCTATGCCTTAAAACTGAGGGGCTGAAACAAAGGCCATTTGTATTACTTTTCTGTGGGTAGCTGGGCTCAGGGAAGTTATTCTGTTGGTCTCTTCACAAAGCTTATGTAATTTGACATCAGATGACAGCTAAGACTAGAGTCACATAGAGGCTGAGCTAGAACACAAGACAACTGGAATTTGACCGCTTTCCATACAATCTGAATCTCTTTACATAGTCTGTGCAGTAAGGAAGTAATTTTTTTTTCTTTAAACCAGTCTAATGCTTCTAATATCGAATATTCTACCTGGAGGAAGCTGGACCCTACACCACTTCCACCATATCCTATCAGTTAATGTAAGTCAGAAGTCAAATGCTAGCAAATGAAAAGAGTCTACCCAAGGGAACAGATACCAAAAGTTGTCCATTCTGGAGACTTTCAACACCATTCAGTTCAAAGCTTGGAACTGATTTTGTCTTTAGACCATGGTTGTAGGCAGGCGGTGGTGGTACACACCTTTAATTCCAGCACTCGGGAGGCAGGGGCAGGTAGATCTCTGAATTCAAGGCCAGTCTGGTCTACAGAGGGAGTTCCAGCACAGCCAGGGCTACAAAGAGAAACTTGGGGATCGGGGTTGTTAAAGAAGCATGGTGGCAACATGCCTGTAATCCCAGCACTGGAGAGCCTGAGTCAGGAGAATCATGAATTCAAGACCAGCCTGGACTACATGACAAAAGCCTATCTCAATCAATTGATCATCAATAAAGGCAATTTAAATGCTATAAAAAATAGATAAGATTTCATTGTATATAAAAAGGTGAATTTTTAAAGAAACATCACCGTGATGCTACAAGAGACACTAAGAACACTTAGGCTATGTTTTAAATAAGCTGCCCATATAGCAAGGGCTCAAGAAAGAGTTAAATAAAACCAGGAGTGAAATGTAGTTATGGAATTAAAGCTCAAAATTAAGACCACTTCACAAATGGTTTTAAGCATTTCAGGTTTCCAAGAATTTAGTAAAACTTTAAAATAAATCAAAACAAACGTGCTTTTAAAAGCTTTCAGTAGGAAATTTTCCAAAAGAAAACACTAGAGGAAAGCACCACCTAAGTATGGCATCAGTCTTCAAACCATCATTGAGAAGACCAAAAGCCTATCAAGATGAGCTCATATCCTCCAAGAAGGGAAGGTTATGGGTCTACCCTCCTCATAATTCTGTTCTGTACTTTCTGTGCTTCTTGCTCTATACTTTTGACAAGAAGTCAATCTGTACCAAAAGACAATTATTAATACTAGGTTGTTTCACCACTAGCCTTTTCCTAAGACCCATCAGAGGATATGCAAATTCAAAATACCTCTGATGTCTTCACATGTTTATTGTGTACCCGGAAATCTTAAAATAGGAAGGGAAACTCCCAGTGTTCAAGATAGTGGCACCAGAGGCTAGAGAGATGGTTCAGAAGCCAAGATCCCTTGTTGCTCTTGCAAAGGACCCAGATTGGGTTCCTAACACCCACAGGGCAGTTCACTACTATCTGTAACTCCAATTCCAGGGGATCTGATGCCCTCTTCTGACATCTGAAGACACTGCATGCATGTGGGTACATGGACATACTTTCAGGCAAAACATTCTTACCCAAACAAGGAAAATAAATAAATCTTAAAAAAAAAAAAAAAGTGGCACCAACGTGTGTTATCCAGACTCTGCTCTGTCACACAAAATTAGATAAAACTTCCTTATACAAACTCGATTGGCCATGACTTCCACTAGAGCACAGACCACCTCCCCCTGTGTTATTAATGCCTGAACTCTCCAACTTGACATCTGGCACAGAGTTCATTCCCAGATGTTGGGGAATTATTCAATTTATATGTTGAGTCACCTTGCCAATTGGGAGGCACTCATATCTCACCAGATTTGCACTTGCTCACACTTGATCATTCATTTCTCAAGACTTATATCCACAAGGCTCATTATACAGTGAAGAGACGTCTCAGAAGTTCTTGGAATGTGTGCATCTAAGTGGATGACCTCCACAGACACCACTGTGAGATTTGGAAGGTACACTGTATGCTGATGAAGACCCAGAGCTCAAAGTATTTTCCAAAACCACATCAGAATGTGTTCACTGAAAGGAGAATTGATCGCATGCCTTCCATGTGAGAGCTGATTTCTTGCCCTGTAACTCCTCCTTGGCCAGTTTCTATCCAGGATCTGAAAAGGATAATAACGGCTGTGACGTGTGCATGTACTTCACATGTGGGCCAGGTGCTTTTCAACTGTGAGACATGATTGATCCTCACAGGAGGTTGTGAGACCACATTAATATCTCCATCTAACAACAAAGACACTGTGGCAAAGAGGGGTTCAGTGAAGTGCCCCCGTCATCCAGTCCAACTGGATTGACCATTCAGGGTTGACCATTGTTTGCCCAATGTAGTCCACTTGCTGTGAGCCAGGGGCCCTTCCCTTCTTTACTAAATTTACTTTAAAAACTCAAGTGGTGACCAGAATCCCATACTTTTTTCTATTCTCTGGTTTTGTTTTGAAAGTTTAGGAGCACATTGGAAAGCAGAAATGCTCTAAGAGTTTTTTTTCTTAGAGGTGGGAAGAATGGTCTGATAGCCAAACTGTGAGCACAGGGAAGACTCAAAGCACCTGCAGACTGGAGACAAATTCTACTTTCATCATTGGGCCTGGAAACAGCTGGATAAGTGCTATCCACTCCACTCCCATCCCCAACTTGCACATAACAGCCATGATTGGGAACAGCAGTGCTGGCTGCTGGTCCCAGGTTCGAAATACCCGTTGCATGATTAAAAAGCTAACAACCATCAAGATTCAGGGGCCCTCCTTTTGTTTTGGAGCTGGTATTCAGATACTGGGTTGTAGTGGGTTATTTCTCATTGTTAATAAGAATTTTAATTCTCAAATATATCCAATCATAACATTCATTTATTTATTCATTTGTGGGGAGTGGTGTGCAGGCCATGACACACATATGGAGGTTCCAGGACAACTTTTAGAGTTTAGCTCTCTCTCCTCCTCGGTGTGTTCTGAGGACTAAGCCCAGGTTGTTAGGCTCAGTGGCAAGTACCTCTCCTATCAGCAGCTGGTCTCACTGGGCCTCTGTATTTTACACAGGTGAATCTAATGTTTAAAATATAGAATGACTAGAATTGAAAATAAAATCACAGCCATAACTATAAATATTTAACAACTATCTAAAGCAACAGCTTCTCTGGCTGATTTTTTTTTTGAAGCCACAGACAGAAGGCCCGGAGCTCTACAAACAATGGGAGAAATGCTCATTTGTTGCTGACAGCCTGAGAGCATCAGTCCTATAAAACATCCTGAATTTGTTCTGACCAACCTACATCCTTTGTAGGCATAGCTGCTATTGCTGCTGCTGCTCCTGCTGCTGCTCCTGCTGCTGCTGCTGCTGCTGCTGCTGCTGCTGCAAACTCTACTAGCCAGCTGGAGGCAAAGTTGTCAGTTTCCTACAACTGAAAAAAAATCCAGATTTGGAAAGAAAAAGGCCTTGTCTATAACTAATCATACACTATATATTCATATATGGAATATTTAGATATACATTCTTGTTCTGACTTTTTCACGAGAAAGAGATGTCTCTTGTAACATACGCTTTCTTGACCCAACTAGGACCTGCTGCCCTTGTCTGTCCCAAAACACTGGACACTATATTAATTATGAAACTGTTGGCCAGTGACTATTGTTTCTTATTGGCTAGCTCTGACTTAATTATTAACCCATAACTACTAATCCATGTATTTCCACATGGTCTTGGCTTACCAGACCTGCAACTCCTTTGCCTGCTACATGATGATGGCTCAACATCTCTGATGAGAGAGAAGAGAGTGATTTCCTGTTTGTCTCTGCTAATTTCTGATTCAGCCTAACTATGTCACTTCCTGCCTGTCTGTACAGCCCTCCAGACCTCAATGGTTAGCTAGAGGCAGTTTCTGCCCAGCTACATCACTTCCTGGGATCACATGACAACTCCTCTCTGCCGACATTTCCTAGAATCCTCCTTGTCTCCTAGTCCTATCTATCATCCTGCCTGGCCAATCAGTGTTTTATTTATCAACCAGTAAGACAAACATATACACAGAAGAACATTCCCCATCAGTCTCTTTTGCATAGTTTTGCAAAAGAAGAACAAGCTTCTCTCAAATCTGTTTCTTCTCATCCTGTGTTAATGATAACTCAGCTACAGGCCAGGGTTACTAAAGATGACTTTTTCATCTCCTATGAAGCAGTCTTGTAAATGAATGGACGTTGTCTATTGTGAGCACGGTCTTTAAAACTAGGAAACAGAAAACAGCAGTGAGGGGGTGGGTCCCAGTGAGGGGCAGACCATCTGCCCACTACATTCAGGTCCCTGAGTTCCAGAGTACCATGCCCAGCAAGCACAAGGCAAAACCAGAATGCACATACTCCACACACAACATCCTCCTTTCAACATC
Source organism: Cricetulus griseus (assembly GCF_003668045.3). Classification (NCBI taxonomy): domain Eukaryota; kingdom Metazoa; phylum Chordata; class Mammalia; order Rodentia; family Cricetidae; genus Cricetulus; species Cricetulus griseus. The sequence goes on along the minus strand of NW_023276807.1, from coordinate 205,266,556 downwards.
CTCCCTTTAGAGTGGAGCACTCCGTTGATCAAACTGTGACCCAGAGACCCTGTTGTCTTATGAAAACACAAAGAATAAATAAAATGAATGTTTAAAAAAGAAAAAATCTATATCTTCCACACAATGTTGCTGTAAGCTAGAAACTGCTCTAGACTATAAATCATTTGAGTAACTTTAGCTTACAAAGGCTGCTCTATCTGTTACCACCCCAACGTCCTTCCTTTCATACTTCCCTCCTGACCAGGTAGTGTTGGGAAAGCACTGGCCAGCTTGGGGATCTAGCTAAAGCATGGCTGAATTGGGACTACAAAGCGGGATGTGCTTAAGGGATTCGTTACAACTTCCATGTACAGTTAACTTAATGCTGAATGAAGGATGAAGGATGGCAGTAATCCATTGGTCACTGACTCATCTAGGCATATGACATCAATGTGCAAGAATGACAAAGAAGCAGTCTATGGGAGCCAGTGAAACGGCTCTGCAGACTAAAGGCACATGCGCCACAGATCATCATAAAAGAATAAGACAGACAACACCAGCACCAAAACAAAAACAAAAACAAAAACCCTCTGGCAATGATCCTAGTAGTGTTAGACAAAATAGACTTAAAATCCTGTAAGAGGCACACTCACTATTAGTAGCTGCAGTGTGCAATCTTTCAATTTGGCAAGAAGAGAAATATTTCACACCTCACTGTATGAAATCTATCCCCTTAAGGAACAGTCATGATCGTGTACATCCCACCTTTGAGAAGGCAGGATTGAGCACTTTGAGGGAGTCAGAACAATCAGTTTCCCAACGGTGTCCATAAGCAGGTGCCACACAACTGTAATGCACATCAGTGGTTTGGCTCTATCCAATCAAGAGGTTTAAAAGCCCATTGCTGGGGCTGGAGAGATGGCTCAAGGGTTCCAGAGGTCCTGAGTTCAATTCCCAGCAACCACAAGGTTACTTGAAACCATCTATAATGAGATCTGGTGCCCTCTTCTGGCCTGCAGGCATACATGCAGGCAGAACACTGTATACATAATAAATACATCTAAAAAAAAAAAAAAAAAAAAAAAAAAAAAAAAAAAAAGCTCATGGCTTCCAGAAACCATTTAATTTTTCCCTAGAATTTATCAGAGGCAAAACTCCAAAATTGGGAATTCTAGAATGAAGAAAAAGATGTTGGCATCAAGTCCGGGTTCACAGTAAGGAAGAAAGTGACTTTTACAGTGTTTTGTTCTTTGAACCCCTTCCCGAAAGACCTTCTGCTCTTCACCAGTTCTAGGACTGCAGGGGGCTTCGTGATAAAGGGCTTGCCTAGCATGCACAAAGCCCTGAGTTGATCCCCACGAACACACTCAAAAAAATTAGTCCCTAGCCTCAAAGACCTACAAAATATGATCCAACCCTGCTCACACAGACTTCAGATAAATATGGAACAGCCGAGCACAGATTACCAGAAGTAACTTTAAGAGCCTGGCAAGCAGTTAACCCTCTGTCCCCACATGGGAGGGGCAGAGACCCCACAGTGCTCATATGTGACCAATTCTTATTCATAGATTCAGTTTATTGATAAATGTCTTCATAACACTTTGAAAAGGGAGGAGAGATGGCTCAATAGTTTAAAAGCACGTGTTGCTCTTGCACAGGACCTGGCTTTGGTGCCCAAACCCCACATTGAGCATTTTGTAACCACCTGTAACTCCAGTTCTGACATCCTCTTCAGGCCTCTACAGATACCTGCATGAAAATGGTACACACACACACACACACACACACACACACACACACACACACACACACACACAGACAAAACATCCATACATTTATTTATTAATATAACACAGTGGTAATAATAAAAACTATTTGGAAAGGGACTTCCTTTTTGTACTAAGTGTATTTCCACTTAATGTCACACATTTGCATCTACAAACCATCACTATCCACCCCTGACTTCAAAAACAAAGAAGCAGGAAGCTCCATCCCATCTAGAACCGGGTGCAGGAAACAACCTGTGGCTGTAGACACTTGCCACCTACCGGCCTTTTGCTGAAGTATCTTGCTCTCTGTGATGTTAGTGACACATACTGAGGCTTTAGTCTTTTGGAAGCATTTCACCAGTTGACTGAGGCTTGTTTCTGTTTTATTTTGTTTTTATTTTTTAAAAGTTAAATAAGGAAAAGAACTAAATGCTCAAAGATGCCACATGGCTATTTAGGAGCACTCAAGTTCCTTTGAGAGCCCTCTGCTGGCTATTTCATGACGACTATTTCTCAATTAAATTAGAATAAAATTAGTCACACACACACAAAAAAAAAATTGGAAACAGCAAAGATTTTTCAGTAACTTCCTGCTCTGACCCCGCTGCCTCACCCGTTTCTCTGTCTGCTTGCTGCCCTGGGTCTGAATCAGCGGCCAGGCTTACCCCCATTGCTGTTTCTTGGAAAGCAGGCAGGCAGGCAGATTGCGCTCTGATCTGCATTGCTCTAAGTTGCTTCCACTTATTACATTATTATTTGGGAAGTTTCTATTATCTAACATGACTTCTTTCCTGAATTAATATTTTGGAGGTATTCCTAAATGTTGGCTATCAAAGGCATACCAAGCCTTTAAAATCAGATGTAATTTCTAGGGGAGTAATTAGAGGCAGGCATATTGAGCCATGCCCGATTATTACAAAGTGCTTCCTCAACGGAGTAAGGAACGTGTCAGGACAAGATGCATTACCCACAGAGTTCTAAAGGCTGAATCCATTCCCACAACTTACTCTCCCTCCCTCAGTTCCCCTTTTAATCTCTTTAGTATTTCTATTTCCTCTGCAGAACCTGATAGGCTACTCTATTCTTTCACTGTCCCCTGTAGGCTACAATCCTCTATGTAAATCTTGGAAAGTAAAGTATCTGCCCATAGGTCAAGTATGATATAGTAGCAGAAAGACTGGGGTGGGTAAGGGATGAGAATTCTGGGTTTCTGAAACCCCTTATTCTCTTCTAATGTTGTGGTGATAAGTCAGCCTACAATAGAGTTGATTGCAAACAGTAGCCAGAGACAGATGAGCCGAAAGAGTTTTTGTCACCTGAAAACAAGTCAATAAAGACTGACCTGTAGGAAACATGCATTGAATGGTACGATTATGCTAACAAAGTGTCGTCAGTGGAAAGACATGAAATATCAAAGCTTGGGGATAGAAACACACAGCAGATACAATCAATAAAGACCAGAAATATTTGAATTTCAAGTGACTGTTTCTACCAGTGTCTCATTCTAGCAGGTAGGACAGGAGAAATCCTTGCTATGACATGTTCACACAAAACCCTGAGTACACCTCCTCAAACAAAAGTACCCAGTAGTGAGTGAGACAGCAAGCAAGGTCAGTGGTGAGGCAACAATGATATGGTTTCTGTTCCACTTGGCCAAAAGTTGACTGATCCTCAATCACTTTTGATCTTGAACCCAGGGTCCAGGCCTCATGATGGAGACAGTTGGGATAGACTAGCTTTAACCTTGATGCCCTCTCCTACTCTTAACCTCTCAATTGTGATTTCTTTCATCACCCCAAAGCCAAGCCCTTGCCAGCCTAGCTGGTAGCCAGGGAACTAGAGGATCTGAGGGAGGATGAAAATATGAGATGGCATGCCTTAGTCATGGCTATTTGTTGCTTATCTTTATGTTTAAAGAACAACAAAAAAAATAAAAATTCCATCATAAATGTAAAACAAGAAAAATGTAAATATATGTTGTGAAGCAAAAGTTAAAAAATAAAAGCTGAGCAGAAATTCACTGTTGTAGGTCAGAGACTCAAAGTTAATGCTTGTCATGTGTGGCTGTGTAATGATCCTTGGAACCCTACAAAGGGACTAGAAATGTGTATTAGTTACTTCTCTCACTGCTGTGACGACATACCTGAGGGAAGCAACTCAAGGAAGATTGCTTATCTGGGTCATGGTTGGGAGATATAAGCCATCATAATGGTGACAAGAGCGTGAAGCTGCTGTCCCACTGTGTCCACAGTCAGGGAGCAGAGAGGATGAATTCCTGTCCTCCTCTGTATTCAGTCCTGGACCCCATAGAATAATGCTGCCTACATTTAGGGTGATCAACCCACCTCAGTTAACCCAATCTAGCAGTTTGTTTCCTAGAAAATTCTAGATTCTGTCAAGCTGACATTACTAACCATCACAACTTCACCTCTCATTCCCAACAGTGTGGATGGGGGAAAATTTCACAAGGCCCCTGATGAGAAAGGGTGAACCAGTTTTCAGGGACAAGATCCCAATCCTAAATGGACAGCCCTAAGTATGTGCCAATAATATCACCACTAATTAGGCACGGTAGGTTGTATGAATATATGCATATGTATATGATATATATGTATACATACAAAAATATATTTACAATTATAGGAGAGATAATGAATTAGTGAGGATGTGATTAGTGCGACATGGGAGAAATTAGAAGGGAGATAGAGAAGGGTGCAAATGATGCAAACATAGTATACTCACATATGCAATCTACAAACAAAATATAAAAAAGAAGTTACATACTTCCAATATACAATGGCACATAATAAACATATATTCCAGCAGGGACGATGGGGCTGTATCTTTGTAAGGAAAGACTGGACCATAGTAAGACCAAAACCCAGGAGACAAACGCTAAATCCTGCAGCTCCATGTCCAGCATCTAGAGCTCATGATTGAATCATCTGGGCTTCAAAGGGCTTGAATAGCCTCACCCTTCTAGCAGAAAACACAGCTCCACTCCACACTTGCAGCTTTCCTTGGTGATTATTTCATGGTCCTAGTATCTCCCATCTCATATGGTCCACAGTACAACTTTGGCCTCACCTTCAGAGATTTATGAAATGACCTGTCAGAGGCTCTTTGCAAAATCTCTAACATTGTACTCAGTGGTAGGATGCTTATCTAGTATGAACAAAGCCCTAGGTTCAATCTCCAGCTCCAAAAACCAAAACCAAAGACAGAATAAGAATGGTTCTAGAGCAATTAGACTTCCACATTCAACAAAATCAATGTAGACAAAATCTTACCCCCTTAACAATTGACTCAAATAGAAACTGGACTTTAAATCTAATATGCAAAAAGATGCCTACAAGACAACAGGAAAAAAAAACAAGGTGCTTTTAGTATGTCAATGACTTTTTAGCTAGAACAGCAGAGGCACAAGCCATGAAAGAAATAACTGAAACTTTATTTAAATTAACATTTTTGGGGGGAGGTGATGGCACACAACTTTAATCCTAGCATTCAGGAGGCAGAGGCAGGTGGATCGCTGTGAGTTTGAGACCAGCCTGATCTACACAGCTAGTTCCAGGATAGCCAGGGCTACACAGAGATACCCAGCCTCAAAAAAAGCAAACAAAAAAATTAACATTTTTGGATCTGTGAAAAACACTGAAAGGAAATACTATAAAGGATACATACAATATAGGTATTTTTTTAAACTTGAAATCAATAAGAAATTGAGTAATATGATTAAACTATAGACAAAGATCTTAACAGGTTCTGTGACAAAGAAAATATAAAGTAAATTGGGATTTCAATGGTTCACACCTATAATCCCAGCACTTGGGAGACTGAGACAGGAAGATCATGCCTGTCAGCCTGGACTACATAGTGAATTCCCAAACAGCTCTAAACTACAGAATCAGGCTTTGTCTAAAAGGAAACAAATGAAAGAAGAAAGTAAGTGTCTTAGTTAGGATTTCTATTGCTATAAAGAGACACCATGACAATGGCAACTCTTTTTTTATTAATTTATTTTTTACGTTCCAATCCCAGTTCCCCCTCCCTCCTCTTCTCCCACTCCCTCCACTTCCCTCTCACCCCACCTTCCATCTGTTCTTCAGAGAGGATAAGGCCTCCCTTAAGAAGACTACTAAATCTGTCCCACCATCTAGTTGAGGCAAGACCAAGGCTCTCCTACCCCACAGCATCTAGGCTGAGCAAGGTATCTCTCCATATATTGCTCCAGCCACACCACTGTCATCTATACTCAGGGAGTCCAGTTCAGTCTTATGCAGGTTCCCCAGGTATCAGACCAGAGTCAGTGATCTCTCACTAGCTCAGGTCAGCTGATTCTGTGGGTTTCCCCATCATGGTCTTGACTCCTTTGTTCATGTTATTGTTCCTCCCTCACTTTGATTATACTCCAGGAGCTTGGCCCATTGGTTAGTTGTGGATTTTTGCATCTGCTTCCATCTTATGCTTGAAGAGGATTCTAGCTTCTCTGGGGCTGTGGATTGTAGGCTGGGTATCTTTCGTTTTATGTCTGGTATCCACTTATGAATGAGTACATACTATATTTGTCTTTCTGGGTCTGGGTTACCTCACTCAGGATGGTTTTTTTTCTAGTTCTTTCCATTTGCCTAGAAATTTTAGGATGTCGTTGTTTCTTCCACTGAGTAGTGAAAGATTTTAGTTTGCTGAGAGAAAAAGTTTTAAAAGACTTTAGTTCACAGAGAGAAAAAGTTTCCCACAGGCCTTGGCCCATTACAAGGCAGTTGGCCCCAACCCCGGGCACATCCTATGGTTTAGACGGGGGCGACAATCGCCTAGACAACCCTCTTTGGGTCACACCTGGCTGGCCAACAGACAATCAAGGACTTTCCAGGGTATGTTCTGTGGTTTTTCATTTGTAGAAAAGCAGGTCACACCTGGTGACCACTCTAACTTGAGATCATAGTTTGTAATCAATCACTTTGTGTCCCTTGCCTGTATGCTGATCTGCAATTATTTCCTATATAAGGAGCTTGCACCCCATGCTGGGGTGTGTAGCTTCCCGATATTGCTGACACCCGAATGTGCATTTGTTCAATAAACCTTCTTGTTTTTACTGCTCTTGGTCTGGTTTCTGAGTCTTGGGGGCTCCTCGGGATCCTGAGGCCCTTAGGGGCCTGGGGGTCTTTCAGTAGTACTCCATTGTGTAAATGTACCACTTTTTTTTTAATCTATTCTTCCATTTAGGAGCATCTAGGCTGTTTCCAAGTTCTGACTATTACAAATAATGTTGCTATGAACATAGTTGAGCAAATTCCCTTGTGGTGTAAGTGTGCTTCCTTTGGGTATATGCCCAAAAGTGGTATTGCAGGGTCTTGAGGTAGGTTGAACCCTAGTTTTCTGAGAAATCGCCATACTGATTTCCACAGCAGCTGTACAAATTTGCATTCCCACTACCAATGAAGGAGTGTTTCCCTTACTCCACATCCTCTCCAGCATAAGCTGTCATTGGTGTTTTTTTTTTTATTTTAGCCATTCTAATCATTGCAAGATGGTATCTCAGAGTGGGTTTTGATTTGTATTTCCCTGATGACTAAGGATGTTGAGCGTTTCCTTAAGTGGCTTTTCACTATTTGAGGTTGTTCTGTTGAGAATTCTCTGTTTAGATCTGTACCCCATTTTAATTGGATTATTTGGTACTTTGATATCTAGTTTCTTGAGTTCTTTGTATATTTTGGAAAGCAGCCCTCTGTCTGATGTGGAGTTGGTGAAGATCTTTTTCCATTCTGTAGGGAACCATTTTGTCTTGTTGATGGTGTTCTTTGCTTTACAGAAGCTTTTCAGTTTCAGGAGGTCCCAATTATTAATTGTTGCTCTAAGTGTCTGTGCTACTGGTGTTCTTTCTATTTAGGAAGTAGCCTCCTGTGCCTATGCATTCAAGGGTAATTTTCACTTTCTCTTCTATGAGGTTCAGTGTGGAGGGATTTATACTGAGGTCTTTGATCCATTTCAACTGGAGTTTGTACATGGCAATAGATATAAATCTATTTGCATTCTTCTACATGTTGACAGCCAGGCATACCAGCACCATTTTTGAATATGCCTTCTTTATTCCATTTTATATTTTTAGCTTCCTTGTCAAAAATTAGGGTGGGTGTGGTTGATATCAGGGTTTCCAATTTCATTCACTGGTCCAACTCTCTGTTTTTATGCCAATACCAAGCTGTTTTCATTAGTATAGCTCTATAATAGAGCTTGAAGTCAAGGATGGTGATGCCCAGATGATCCTTTATTGTACAGGGTTGTTTTTGCTATCCTGGGTTTTTTGTTTGTCCATATGAAGTTGAGTGTTGTTCTTTCCAGGTCTATGAAGAACTGTGCTGGGATTTTGATGGGGATTGCATTGAATCTATAGATTACTTTTGATAGGATTGCCATTTTTACTAAGTTTATCCTACCAATCCAAGAGCATAGGAGATATTTCCATTTTCTGATATCTTCTTTAATTTCTTTCTTCAGAAACATTAAGTTCTTGTCATATAGTTCTTTCACTTGTTTTGTTAGAGTCACCCCAAGATATTTTATATTATTTGTGGCTATCTGTAGGGTGATGTTTCTCTGATTTCTTTCTCAGCCCATTTATCATCTGTACATAGGAGGGCTATTGATTTTTTTAAGTTAAATTTTGTATCCTGCTACATTACTGAAGGTGTTTATCAGTTGTAGGAGTTCTCTGGTAGAATTTTTGGGGTCACTTATGTAAACCATCATATTATCAGCAAACAGCTAGAGTTTGGCTTCTTCTTTTGTATACCCCTTGATCTCCTTTTCTTGTCTTATTGCTGTAGCTAGAACTTCGAGTACTATATTGAATAGATAACGGAAAGATAGATAACAGCCATGTCTTGTTCATAATTTCAGTGGATTTGCTTTGAGTTTCGCTCCATTTAGTTTGATACTGGCTGTTGGGTTACTGTATATTGCCTTTATTATGTTTAGATATGTTCCTTGTACCCTTATTCTCTCCAAGACCTTTATCATGAAGGGGTGTTGAATTTTGTTGAAGGCTTTTTCAGCATCTAATGAGAAGATCATGTGTTCTTTTTTCTTTCAGTTTGTTTATATGGTGGATTACATTGATGGATTTTCATATGTTGAACCATCCCTACATCTCTGGAATGAAGCCTAGTTGGTCATGGTGAATGGTTTTTCTGATATGTTCTTGGATTCAGTTTGCCAGTATTTTATTGAGTATTTTTGCATCTATATTCATGAGGAAAAATAGTCTGTAATTCTCTTTCTTGTGTCTTTGTGTGGTTTGGGTATCAGGGTAACTGCAGCCTCATAAAAAGTTTGGCAATGTTCCTTCTGTTCTATTGTGTGAAATAATTTGGAAAGTATTGACATTAGTTCTTCTTTGAACATCTGATAGAATTATGTGCTGAAACCATCTGGACCTGGGATTTTTGTTGTTGTTGTTGTTGCTGTTGGGAGACTATTGATAGCTGTTTCTACTTCCTTAGTGGTTACAGGTGTATTTAAGTTGTTTATATGTTCTAGATTTAATTAAGGTATGTGGTACTCATCTAGAAAATTGCCCATCTCCTGAAAGTTTTCCAATTTTGTGGAGCACAGGTTTTTGAAGTATGACTTAATGATTCTCTGGATTTCCTCAATGTCTGTTGCTGTGTCTCCCTTTTCATTTCTGATTTTGTTAATTTGGATATTCTCTCTGTGTCTTTTCGTTAATTTGGATAAAGGATTGTCTATTTTGTTAAACTTCTTGAAGAACCAACTCTTTGTCTCATTGATTCTTTCTATTGTTTTCTTTGTTTCTATTTTATTGATTTCAGCCCTCAATTTGACTATTTCTTGCCATCTACTCTTTTTGGGTGAGTTTGCTTTTTTTCTTTTTTATCCTGGATCCTTTTTTATTTAATTAGTTCGAATTAGGAACCAGCTTGCTTCACATGTCAATCCCTTTTCCCTCTCCCTCCCCTCCCCCCCAACCCCCTACTAGTCCCCCAGCCCATCCCCACTCCGATTCCCAGGGAGGGTAGGGCCCTCCATGGTGGCTCCTCAAAGTCCACCACATCATCCTGAGCCAGGCCTAGGCCCTCCACCATACGTCCAGGCCGAGAAAGCATCCCTTCATGTGGGATGCAAGTTTGCTTCTTTTTGTTCTAGTTCTTTCCGTTGCTCTCTTAACTCACTAGTGTGGGAATTTTCCAGCTTCTTTATGTAGGCATTTAGTGTTACGAACTTTCATCTCAGCACTGCTTTCATTGTGTTCCATAAGTTTGGGTTTGTTGTGCAGTTATTGTCATTAAATTTTAGGAAGTCTTTAATTTCTTTCATTATTTCTTCCTTGACCCAGTGGTGATTCGAGTTGATCATTGTTCAATTTCCATGTGTTTGTGTTTTTTCTGAAATTAAGGTTGCTGTTGAATTCTAACTTTAAGCTGTGGTGATCCTGTAGGAATACAAGGGGTTATTACAATTTGAGGACAAGTATGTGGTCTATTTTTGAGATGATTCCATGAGGCGCTGAGAAGATAGTATATTCTTTTGTGTCTGGGTGGAATGTTCTATAGATGTCTGTTAAGTCCACTTGAGTCATAACATCTGTTCCCTTATTTCTCTATTTAGTTTCTGTCTGGCAGACATGTCCAGTGGTGAGAGTGGGGTGTTGAAGTCCCCCACAATTAGTGTGTGGGGCTTAATTTGTGATTTAAGCTTTAGTAATATTTCTTTTACAAATGTGGGAGCCCTTGTGTTTGGGACATAGATGTTTAGAATTGAGATGGCCTTCTTTATCTTTTTTTGATTGATTTTAGTTTGAAGTCTATTTTATTAGATATTAGGGTAGCTATACCAGCTTATTTCCTAGGTTCATTTGATTGGAAATTTTTTCCAACCCTTTACTCTGAGCTAATGTCTGTCTGAAGTTGAGGTGTATTTCTTCTATGCAACAAAGGATGGATTCTGTTTTTGTATCCAATCTATTAGCCTCTGTCTTTTTATTGGTGAGTTGAGACCGTTTATATTAACAAATATTAATGACCAGTGATTGCTAGTTCTTGTTATTTTTGTTTTTGTTGGTGGTGATGGCATTGTGTGTTCAGTTCCCTTCTTTGTGGTTTGCTGCTGTAAGCTCATCTATTGCCTGTGTTCTTGTGGATGTAGCTGACTACCTTGGGTTGGTGTTTTTCTTCTAGTACTTTCTGTAGGGTTGGGTTTGTAGACATGTATTATTTAAATCTGGTTTTATCATGGAATATCTTGTATTTCTCATCTATGGTTATTGAAAGCTTTGTTGAGTATAATAATCTCGGCTGGCATCTGTGGTCCCTCAGTGTCTGTCCAGACCTTCTGACTTTCATTGTTTCCATCAAGAAATCAGGTGTAATTCTGATAGGTCTGCCTTTATATGTTGCCAATCTTTCTCCTTTGTAGCTCTTAATATTCTTTCTTTATTCTGAATGTTTATTGTTTTGATTGTTATGTGGCAAGGGGACTTTTTTTTTTTGATCCAGTCTATTTGATGTTCTGTAGGCTTCTTGTACTTTCATAGGCATGTCCTTGTTTAGTTTGGGAAAATTTTCTTCTATGATTTTGTTGTTTTGTGCATCTTTGAATTGGACAACTTCTTCTTCTATCCCTATTATTCTTAGGTTCGGTCTTTTCATGGGGTGCCAGATTTCCTCCATGTTTTGTGTTAAGGATTTGCTGGATTTAAATTTTTCTTTGAGGATAAATCAATTTCCCCTGTCATGTCTTCAATGCCTGAAATTCTTTCTTTCATCTCTTGTATTCTGTTGTTTATGCTTGCATTTGTGGTTCCTGATCATTTACCCGGATTTTCCATTTTCAGAATTCCCTCAGTTTGTGTTGACTTTATTACCTCTATTTCAGACTTCAAGTCTTCAGTCATTTCCTTCACTGTTTCATTGCTTTTTCTTGGTTTTAAGGGATTTGCTAATTTCTTCCAATTTATTTTTTTGTTTTTTCCTCCAGTTCTTTCAGGGAATTTTTCATTTCCTGGTTATTTTTATTATTTTTTAAAGAGTTTTTTTATTTAAAAACAATCTTTTTTTTTTTTTTTTTTTTTTTTTTTTTTTTTTCGAGACAGGGTTTCTCTGTGGCTTTGGAGGCTGTCCTGGAACTAGCTCTTGTAGACCAGGCTGGTCTCGAACTCACAGAGATCCGCCTGCCTCTGCCTCCCAAGTGCTGGAATTAAAGGCATGCACCACCACCGCCCGGCAGAAACAATCTTATTTTACATATCAATCCCCCCATTCCCTCTCTCTCCCATCATCTCATGCCTCTCACCAACCCCCCCAACCCACCCCTACCCACTCCCCAAGGATAGTGAAGCCTTCCATTGGGGGATTATCAAAGTCTGTCACATCATTTGGGGGAGGGCCTAGGCCTTCCTCTGTGTATTAGTATCCCTCCATAGGGAATGGGCTCCTGAAATCCATTTGTGCAGTAGGGATAAATACTGGTTCCACTGTTAGAGGTCCCATTGACTGCCCAGGCCTCCTAACTGGCACCCACATTCACAGGGCTTGGTTCAGTCCAATACTGGTTCCCCAGCTTTACTACTGGGGTCTCTGTGCTCTCACTAGGCCAGGTCAGCTGTTACTTTTGGTTTCTCCAGCACAGTCTTGACTTTTTGCTCATCCTTCCTCCTGCTCTATAACTGGATTCCAGGAGTATGGCTCAGTGCTTAGTTATGGGTGTCTGCTTCAGCTTCCATCAGCTACTGGATGAAGACTCTAGGATGGCATATAAGGTAGTCATCAATCTCATTATAGGGGAAGGCATCAAAGGCAGCATCTCCACCTGCCTAGATTCTTAGTTGGGGTCATCTTTGTGGATCTCCAAACATTTCCCTAGAGCCAGATTTCTCTTTAAGCCTATACTGGCCCCCTCTACTAAGGTATCTCTTATCTTGCTCTCCTCTATTCCTCCCCGACTCAGTCTTCCTGATCCCTCTTGTTCTCCTCCCCCTCTTCCTCTCCCCTTATCTTTTCTCCTTCCTCCCTCCCCTCTCCCCACTGTGCTCCCAAATTGTTCAGGAGTTCTTGTCCCTTTCCCCTTCTTTGGGGGAACATATATATTTCCTTAGGGTCCTCCTTGTTGCCAATCTTCTCTGGCGGTGTGGATTGTAGGCTGGCAATCCTTTGCTCTATGACTAATATCCATATATGAGTGAGTACATACCATGCTTGTATTTCTTTACTGGGTTACCTCACTCAGAATGGTTTCTTTAAGTTCCATCCATTTGCCTTCGAATTTCAAGATTTCAGTGTTTGTTCCCACTAATACTCCATTGTGTAAATACACCACATTTTCGCCATCCATTCTTAAGTTCAGGGGCATCTAGATTGCTTCCAGGATATGGCTATTACAAACAGTGCTGCAACGAACATAGTTGAACAGATGCCCTTGTATGAATGTGCATCCTTTAGGTACATGCCTAAGAGTGGAATTGGTGGATCTTGAGGTAGAGTGATTCCCATTTTCCTGAGAAGCTGCCATACTGATTTCCAAAGTGGCCACACAAATTTGCACTCCCACCAGCAATGGAGGAGTGTTCCTCTTTCTCCACATCCTCCAGCATAGACTGTCATTGGTATTTTTGATTTGAGCCATTCTGGCTGATATAAGGTGGTATCTTAGAGTTGTTTTGATTTGCATTTCCCTGGTGGCTAAGGATGTTGAGCACTTTAAGTGTCTTTCAGCCATTTTAGAATCCTGTATTGAGAATTCTCTATTTAGTTCTGTACCCCCACTTTTTAATTGGATTGCTTGGTGTTTTGGTGACTAACTTCTTGCATTCTTTCAATATTTTGGAAATCAGCCCTCTGTCCGATGAGGGGTTGGTGAAGATCTTTTTCCATTCTGTGGGCTATGTTTTGTCTTGTTGAATGTGTCCTTTCCCTTACAGAAGCTTCTCAGTTTCAGAAGGTCGCATTTATTAATTGTTGATTTTAGTGACTCTGCTACTAGAGATATGTTCAGGAAGTGATCTCCTGTACCAATTCATTCAAGGGTACCTCACACTTTCTCTTTTAAGAGGTTCAGTGTGGCTGCATTTATGTTGACATCTTTCATCCATTTGGACTTAAGTTGTGTGCATGGTGATAGATAAGGATCTATCTGCAGTCTTCTACAGCATCCAGTTACCCCAGCACCATTTGTTGAAGATGCTTTCTTTTTTCCATTGTATAATTTTAGCTTCTTTGTCAAAAATCAGGTGTTCGTAGGTGTGTGGATTAATATACAGGATTTCAATTCGATTCCACTGGTATACCTGTCTATTTTTGTGCCAATACCAAGCTGTTTTCAGGACTATAGCTCTATAATAGAGCTTAAAGTCAGGATTGGTGATGCCTCCAGAAGTTACTTTATTGTACAGGGTTGTTTTGGCTATCCTTGGTTTTTTTCTTTTTCCATATGAAGTTGAGTATTGCTCTTTTAAGGTCTGTGAGGAATTGTGCTGGGATTTTGATGGTGATTGCATTGAATCTAAAGATTACTTTTGACAAAATTGCCATTTTTACTATGTTGATCCTACCTATCCAAGAACATGGGAGATCTTTCCATTTTCCAGTATTATCTTTGATTTCTTTCTTTAAAGACTCAAAATTCTTGTTATACAGGTCTTTCCCTTGTTTGGTTAGCATTACCCCCAAGATATTTTATGTTGTTTGTGGCAATTGTAAAGGGTGATGTTTCCCTGATTTCTTTCTCAGCCTAATTATCATCTGTATATAGTAGGGCTGCTGATTTTTTGAGTTAATCTTTTATCATGCTACTTTGCTTAAGGTATTTATCAGCTATAGGAGTTCCCTGTTAGAATTCTCCAGGTCACTTATGTAAACTATCATGTCATCTGCAAATAATGAAAGTCTGACTTCTTTATTTCCATTTTGAATCCCCTTGATGTCCTTTTGTTTTCTTATAGCTCTAGCTAGAACTTAAAGTATAATATTAAAGAGATATGAAGAGAGTAGACAGCCTTGTATTGTTCCTGATTTTAGAGGAATTATGTTGAGTTTCTCTCCATTTACTTTGATGTTGGCTATTGGTTTGGTGTATATTGCTTTTATTATGCTTAGGTATGTTCCTGTTACCCCTGATCTCTCTAAGATCTTTATCGTGAAGGAGTGTTGGATTTTGTCAAAGGCTTTCCAGAATCTAGTGAGATGATCATGTGGTTTTTCTTATGCTGTTTGTTTATACAGTGCATTATATTGATAGATTTTCATATGTTGAACCATCCCTGCATCAATGTCATGAAGCCTACTTGATCATGGAGGATGATTTTTCTGATGTGTTCTTGGATTTGATTTGCCAGTATTTTATTGAGTATTTTTGCATCTATGTTCATGAGGCATATTGGTCTGTAATTCTGTTTTTTAGCTGTATCTTTGTGTGGCTTGGGTACCAAGGTAATTGTAGCCTCGTAAAAAGAGTTTGGCAACGACCCTTCTGATTCTATTGTGTGGAACACTGTGAGGAGTGTTGGTATTAATTCTTCTTTGAATGTTGTTGAATGTGCTTTTACATTGTCCTCTTCTCATCCTTTCTTCTGGTGGGTGTAGCAGAAGTCTCTTCCTCTCCTGGTGGGTATGGGACCAAGGATCCCTTCTGGTAGATGCAAAAAGTTCCAATACGATGATGTCTGTCCTCTTGCCATGGATGGAGGTGGAACTGCCACCAGGGTGTGCTGGATCCTGCTACCAAGTTCGGATCTGGTGGGCAGAACTCTGGCGTCAGATGTTTCCAAGCAGGGCCGCAGATCTGGAACCCTTCTTGTATTTTCATTGGCATGTCTTTCTTTAGTTTGGGAAAATTTTCTTCTATGATTATGTTGAATATGTTTTCTGCACCTTTGATGTGGGTTTCTTCTCCTTCTTCTATACCTATTACTCTTAGTTCATGGTATCCCATATTTCCTGGATATTTTGTGTTAGGGATTTGTTGGACTTAAGATTTTCTTTGGTCAATGACTCTACTTCCTCTAGTGAGTCTTCAACACTGAGATCGTCTCTTCCGTCTCTTGTATTCTACTGGTTATACTTACATCTGTAGTTCCTGATCATACTCAGCTTTTCTACTTCCATCATTCCCTCATTCTGTATTTTCTTTTATTGTTTCTATTTCAGCTTTCAAGCCTCGAAATTTTTGAATTGTTTCCTTAACTTATTTAGTTTTTTTCTTGGCTTTTCTTGCTTTGAGATTTGTTTATTTCTTGAACTTTTTGGCTTGTCTTTTCCTCCATTTCCTGTATTTGTTTCGTTTTTTTCTTCCATTTCTTTAAGGGATTTTCTCATTTCCTCTTTGAAAATCTCTATCATTTTCATGAAGTTGTTTTTAAGATACTTCTCTTCTGCTTCATCTGCACTGGGATGCTCAGGTCTTGCTACTGTAGAGTCCCTAGATTCTGGTGGTGTCATATTGGTCTTTCTGTTGTTGAATGTGCTCTTCTACTGTTGTCTTCCCATCCCTTTTTGCAGTGGGTGCAGATGGGGTTTCTTCCTTTCTTCTTGTCTCCCAGTGGGTGTGGGTGGGCCAAGACTTCGATGTTGCCAACTCTAGATTGTCCAGCCTCTCCTAGTGTTCTCCTCACCCAGAGGGTGTAGGGGGTCCAAGATTGAGATATGGGCAGAGTCTGGATGGTCCGGCCTGCCAGGGATGTTTTACTACATGCTGAACAGACCCAGAAAGCTCCAAGGAGGGAATGGGGGGAATTGGGCCTGAGAAGGACCCACACTCACCTCACATGGGGGGCATAGAGGGGCCAAGACTGCATGTGGGCAGACTCAGGATGGTCCAGCCTGCATGGGAGGGCTTACTACAGCTCTTCTTTAAAGGCCTCAATCATTCTCATAAAGCTATTTTTAAGGTCATTTTCTTCTGCTTTATTGTGTTGGGATGTTCAGGTCTTGCTGTTGTAACAACACTAGTTTCTAGTGGTGCTGGATTGCTCTTCATATTGTTGAGTGTTTTCTTACCTTGTTATCTAATCAACTCTTCTTCTAACCAATATAGGTGGAGCTTGTGCTTCAGTGTGGGGGGGGGCATTTTTCTCTTTCTTCAATTAGTATAGTTGGGGGTTGTGGCTCCGTTTGACTGCTCCTTCGGGTGCATGCAGAGCAGAGCCTCTGGTGAATGCTCCCCCTGGTGGAAGTGGGCCCAAGGTTCAGGTAGTTGCTCTTTGAGGTGCAGGTGGGGCTACAGCTCAATTGGATGTTTCTCCCATTGGAGTCAAGGCCATGGCTCCAGTGTTTGCTCCTCTAAGTGTGGGTGGGGCTGAGGGTCCAGTGATTGCTGTAGCAGCAGGGTATCTCCAACCAAGAAATGGCAGTGGATGCTGACTGGGACACAGGTATTCTTTCCCAGAAGAACTTCTTGCAATAGCTTCTGGAAGCCACTGCTGGAAGTGACTACGGCAACTCTTATAAAGAAAAACAATTAATTGGGGATGACTTGCTTATAATTTCAAAGGTTCAGTCCATTACCATCATGGACAAAGCATAGCAGTGTACAGGCACACCTAGTGCTAGAGAAGTAGCTGTAAGTCCTACATTTTGCAGGCAATGGGAAGTCAGCTATGACACTGAGTAAAGATTAAGCAAGAGAGACCTCAAAGTCTGCCTCCACAGTGACACTTCCTTCAACAAAATCATACCTACTTCAACAAGGCCATCCCTCTCAAAGTGTCACTCCCTATGAGCTAATGGGGGCCAATTACATTTAAACTACCACAGTACTCATATAAACAATAATTTGCTAACATTTATTATTAGAGCATTAAAAACTAAAACTACAGAGGTACTACTTCATAGCTATTACAAAGGTTAAAATTGAAAACACCACCAAATGTTTGTTAAGAATGTGAAGCAGTTGAATACTGTCATGGCTGATGGTAAGGAAAAATAGGACAGTCGTGTTGGACGACAGGTCTGTTTTTTTTTTTTTTTTCCTCAAACTGGTATCCTCTTACTGTGTAAATAATTATATTCCTTGGTACTTAACCAAATGAACTGAAAACTATGTAAACACAAAAGAACTTCATACAGAATAATCATAAAAGTCTTATTAAAAATTGCCAAAACTTGGAAACAAACAAGACATTCTTTGGTCAGTGAATGGATAAACAAACTAGTACATCTAGACAAAGGAACTAGTATTAAACATTAAAAAGAAATGAGCTAACAATCCACACATAGTCACAGTTCAATGCATATTATTAAGTAAAAGAGGTCTACCTAAAAAGGTTCTGTTATTCAGTTGCAATTATACAACCTCTGGGAAAGGTAAATCTTCTAAAACAATGAAAACAAGGTAATTGTCAAGGGATGTGGAGCACAAAGATTGTTTAGGACCATGAAGTTATTCTCCATACATATTATACATTTGTCAGACCTGTAGAATTTATACACCTCAAACTGAACCCTAATATCAATTTAAGATCTGGGTGATGATAGTTATAATACACCACTGTGGTACAGATGTTAGTACCAGGTGCATGTGTGGAGACAGAGCATACATTGGAACCCTCTTTCTTTTTTCCCTTTTATTTTGAAAATAGATTCTATTCTCATACAATATATCCTGATTATCATTTCCCTTCCCTCTACTCCTTCGAGATCATCTCACCTCCCCTTCCCTCGGGATCCACTCTTTTTCTTTCATTAGAAAAGAACTGGCTTCTAAATGATAAGTACCATACATGAGAAAATAGAATATAAGATGAAGAAAAACTATCATATCAAAGTCAGACATAGCAACCCAAATGGAAGGAAAGAGTCCCAAGAGCAGGCACAAGAGTCAGAGCCCTACTCATTCTCACAGTCAGGAGTCCCATAAGAATACTAAGCTAAAAGCTGTAACATGTACACAAAGGACCTGGTGTGGACCCATGTGGGCCCTGTGCTTGTTGCTTCAGTCTCTGTGAGCTCATCTGCACCTTGCTTTGTTCTGGTGTCCTCCATCCCTTCTGGCCTTTACAATCTCTACTACATTCCCTGAGCTCTGAGGGAAGGGATTTAATGGAGACCTCCCATTTTTTATTCTATCTCTGCACAATGTCTGGCTGTGGGTCTCTACAACTGTTCTCACCTGTTGCCAGAGGAAGCGTCTCTGGTTATTCAAGTTGTAATATAGAGTTGTAGCAATAAAAACTGCACGGTGTTGGCATTAAAACAGACATGTTAATCCATGAAATCAAATCAAAGATACAGACATAAATCCTCACACATATGGACACCTGATTTTTGATAAAGCCAGAAACACACATTGGGGGAAAAAAAAGACAGCATCTTCAACAAACAGTGCTAGTCAAACTGGATGGCTGTATGTAGTAGAATCCAAAACAGATTTATAACTATCACCCTTAACAAAACTCAAGTCCAAGAAGAACAAACACTGCAACATAAAGCCAGATACAATGAATCTGATAGAAGAGAAAGTAGGAAATGGCCTTGAATACATTGGCACAGGAGACAAGTTTCTGAACAGCACAGGCACTAAGATCACCTCATAAACCTGAAAAGTTTCCGTAAGGCAAAGGACATAGTCATTCAGACAAAGCAGAAACCTACAGAATAGGAAAAGATCTTTACCAACTCCACATCTGATAGAGAATTAATATCCAAAATAAAAAAACTCAAACTAGATTATCAAGAAAAATAATCTAAGTTTTAAAATGGGATACAGATCTAATCAGAGAATTCTCAATAGGGAAATGGCTGGGAAACACTTAAAAGAAATGTTCAACATCCTTAGCCATCAGGGAAATGCAAATCAAAACTACTTTGAGATTCCATCTTACACCTGTCAGAATGGCTAAGACCAATAACACAAGTAACAGCTCATGATGACAAGGATGTGAAACAAGAGGAACACTCCACCATTGCTAGGAGGAAGTACTAACTTGTATAGCCACTAGGGAAATGAATACGACGATTTCTCAGAAAATCAAGAATTGATCTACCTCAAGACACAGCATACCATCCCTGGACATATATTTAAAAGATGCTCCATCATACTACAAGGACACTCACTCAACAATGTTCAAAGCAGCTTTATTCATAATAGCCAGAAACAACCTAGATGTTCCTCAACAAAAGGGATAAACAAAATGTGGTACATTTACACACTGGAGTATTACTGAGCTTTTAAATTTTTGACATCATGAAATTTGCAGGCAAATGGATAGAACTAGAAAAAAAATCATCCTGAGTGAGATAACCCAGACCCAGAAAGACAAATATGGTATTATTCACTCCTAAATAGATATTAGTTATTAAGTAAATGATAACCAAGCTACAATCCATAGACCTAGAGAGGTTGGGTGAAGATGAGGTGCTTAGGGAAGACACATAGATCCCCCTGGGAGGGGAAATAGAAAAAATCTTATGGGTAGACCAGGAGTGGGTGAAGACAGGAGATGAGACTCAGGATAGGGAAAGATGAGGAGGAGGGAGAGAGTCAGGCATACAGGACTGGAATTGGCAGGCTTTTGGAGGTAGTATATGGAAACCTAGTGCAGGAGAAACCACTTGGAATCTATGAAAGTGACCCTAATGAGGACTCCTGGTAATGGAAGATATGAAATCTCAATGAGCCATCTCTTGTTGCCAGGAACTCTATTTTCTACTCTGTTTTCTTGGAGAAAACCTAAAATTGCTAAATTACTAAAAACCTAAATTTCTCCAGAAAATAAATTTCATCTTTACAAGTCTGTTTCTATTACATATAAAGAGTTTGATTGTCAAATTGGAAACATAATCACACTTTTTTTGAAGCAGGGTGCCGTGTAATATGGGTTAGCCTTAGACTTACTATATAGCAGGTATAAACCTTGAAATCTCAAACCTCCCACCCCCTCTTCCACCTCCCAAGTGCTGAGATCACAGGCATGTACCACCACACTCAGCTTAAAATAACTCTTTTAAAACAATGTTTGTATTAATGATATACATATATATCATTATATATATATTATATATATATACATGAATATGTGGAGAGTCTATGTGCATATTAAATACAAGTATGCATGAAGTATGGAAGATGGCATCAGATCCCATGGAGCTGTAGAACAATCCTCTTGTACATTGTAAAGATTAAACTACTGAAGGTAGTTTAATAAAATGCTAATTGGCCAGTAGCCAGGCAGAAAGTATAGGTGGGGCTGCCAAACTAAGAATGCTGGGAAGAGGAAGGGTGGAGTCAGGAGTCGCCAGCCAGATGCAGAAGAAGCAAGATGAGAATGTCTTACTAAAAAAAGGTACCAAGCCACAAGGCTAAACATATATCAAAATTATGGGTTAATTTATGTGTAAGAGCTAGTTGGTAATAAGCCTGAGCTAATGGCCCAGCATTTATAATCAATATAAACTTCTGTGTGGTAATTTGGGAAGCAGCTGCTGGGTATTTGGGACCAAGTGGCTGTGAAACAGGAAACTTCTGCCTACAGATGACTGTGAACCATCCACTTTAGGTACTGGGGATGAACCTAAGGTCTTCTACAAAAGTAGCATGAGCTTCTAGCTGCTGAGCCATCTCTCCAGTGCCTCTAGTAACTTTTAAACACAGAATTTTGACTTTATACATAGGAGAGACAAGAATAGGCAAATGAGTGAGAGATCTGGTTAATACATATGTACTCTATTGGTTTGTTTTCTGAAGACCCAAAATAATACAGAGAACAAAGGCAGTCTGTTGTCCATAGCAACAGCAATAACCAGAGAACCAGCATTATGCTCTTGTTTCCTGAGCTCTACCTAGTTCCAGCAGAGCAGCATCAAGACTCATAGTGGGTTGTATTTGAGTAAAAGAACATTAAGACTATGGAATTCTAATGTTATATGGGTAAGCTTGCCTGCCCTTTGCTCCAGATGAGAGACACTGTCTTTGTCTTCCAAAATTGTTCACTATATAACCATCTTTGAGAAGATAAGGCAGTGTGCAGGTTTGCTTGCAACATATAATAAGCTCAAGAGCCTCATGGAAGATTCCAATGATGAGCTTGAGAATTATCCTAATATAATCTGCATGCATGGCACACATGGGTTGAAATGGCACACTGAACTTCTAAAACATGTACTACTATTATGAGTTTTACGTTTTTTTAATGGAAAGGATGAGAACAACAACTTGGTCAAGGAGACAATAAGCCAAACCTAGAAGACAGAATACTGTTATGAGATAAATGAACCAGTTTATACAACAACTAACTATTTAAAGGATAGGAGAAAATTGTTATGGACTAAAAAAAAATTGAGAAATTATGTAGCATAAAGTATGATTGATCCTAAACAAAACAATTCTAGGATACTTTAAACACTGGGTATTTGAGCATGGGCAGAAATAGCAACTGAAATTATTTTTATGGGTTATGATAGCACAGAACTGTTTTTTTTTTAAAAAAATTTTACATGCTGAGTTAGTTACTTGACTTTTTATGACCTGGTTGGCATGTGCTTTACATAATATCAATTTCAACAACAAAAACTAAGGGAGAAAAATGAAACCAGTTTGACAAATGCTATTAACTATTAAAACTGGATAAAGAGTACACACACACTAACAGTATTTTATATAATTTTGAAATTTTCTATTTAGTTTCATAGTTAAATAAAACTATGATATTTTTAAGATCATGGAAAATAAAGTCATTACAAAAACAGTAGTCCTACGGGAATCCAACAGTTGCTTTAATTTAGATTTCAGTGAAGCATCTCAGAACCTTTGAAGCTCCTTTCAACTGATTTGCATTTTGCTTGTTAATAATAACCTTTGCTCATTAAGTAAGAGTTCTCGATGGAGTAAAAGTGAGGAAGAAGGGGTAAAACAACAAGGGAAAATGAAGAAAGGAAGAGGGAGAATAAGTTCTACTGAAAAGAGAAGGGGGATGAGGGGGGAGGGGTTGGTAAACAAAAGAACCAAAACCCAAGATTTGTTTGATTTGGATTATTCTCAAGGTCCCACTCTGAGACAAAATTTGGCCAGTTTTCTTCCAATATCCTCTTATCATTAGTTACTATTTCATCAAATTCTTTCATACCAGGCACTGTGCAAAGAGCAGGAGAAAATGAGTAAAAGCAAATGGCTTCACTCTCTTCCTATGACTTTTAAGTAGTGAGGAAGCATCTGTTAGTCCAAAGCTACACAAATGAGTGTGTGTGGCTACCAACTAGAACAAATGCAGTTATGTACAAAAAAAATTATTTCTGCCGTGCGGTGGTGGTGTATGCCTTTAGTCCCAGCACTCGGGAGGCAGAGGCAGGTGTATTTCTGTGAGTTTGAGACCAGCCTGGTCTACAAGAGCTAGTTCCAGGACAACCTCCAAAGCCACAGAGACATCCTGCCTCAACCCCCCCAAAAAAAAACAAAAAAAAAAAACACCCTCAACTATATAGTTGGAAGAGAGTGAAGGCATTTGCTTTTACTCATTTTCTCCTGCTCTTTGCACAGTGCCTGGTATGAAAGAATTTGATGAATATATATTTTTTTTCCATATAAGCAAATAATACAATTCCAGAAAGCAAAGACAACATTCCTAAGTAAAGACCTTGTTGGTAAGGTCTTAAATGTAAGTAAGCCTGCTGGCTTTACATTTTCATGTATGGCAGTGTTTCCCTGAATAGCATCTTCCTGGGAAGAAAAATAAAGTCATAATAGAAGCTGTTGCCCAACACAATGTTTTATTGCACAGACAATAAATTTAAGACAGTCTGAGAGCTTCCATGACCACTTGCTATCTGGATAATCATATGCAAATGTCATTCTCACCACCTTTCCTTATCTATGGAATGTGGTGATAAGGTCATTTACCACCACGTGCGTGATGAAGACTGCATATAGTTATAATTGTAAAAGCAATCCATGAAGTTGATTAAGTTTAAGCTTACTGATCATTTCTTTCTGCTCGATTATACTGCTAATTCAATTATCTGACTTTGTTCCATGAGGAAAACTGAAGGCAGCAGACTAAACCACCTAATCCCTGCCCTTTCTGTTCCTAGTCACCTCTCAGTCTTACTTAATAAAAATAGCCAGCCAAGGCTAAAAATATTTACCTGCCTGAAGGCCTAGCATGTCAATGGCATCTGGAAAGCAGTTTGCTGCTTTGTTTGGTCTTGCCAGGTTCTAATTTTGGTCTCACCTCTTCCGGAAACAGAACTCCAAACTACCCTTGACACAGTGTTGACAAACAAACTGACGCATGATATAGGTGATTGGAGGTATTGGCAGTCTTCAAGCATCAATACACTAACCTGGTGATGAAAGCCTTCAAAGGTCATAATAGCTAACTCAATATTGCATACCAGGAATGAATGACCACAACTTAATGACTGTTCTAGTCTCAAGTGATTAGCTCACACAATAATCCAGTGTTTCTTGTGTGGCTACTTGGGCTACCTACTCCTGAACTTCCTGGAATTTAATTAAATGATAGCTATTCTCCAGAGCTGCTGAATCAGCATCCATTGTGGGATGGCCCAGGATGAGCTGTGGTATCAAGGCAGCTTTGATTGTTGAGGACTCATCAGGCAGATTATCTGTTCTTTGATCTTGCTAAGCATTCTAAGACTGAAATTGATAACACTTCCAGCCAGGACATTTGAATAGATTCCTAAGTGTTATATTTTTAAAAATGAGTGCATCATGAAAAGCTGAATAAACTGAGTGGCAAAGGGTACTTAAAATATACTCTTCAGATTTCTACCACTTTAATCAAGAATATGGGCTTCACTAAAATGGGGATGTCTGTGTACTGTGCAATAAACTGGCTGGCTCCAGTAGAGTATTACTTCAGTTTCTGATAAGATTAAGCACAATAGATAATCACTTGCCAAGTCAAACACTAGGTAAAATAATTGAATATGAACCTCTCATTTTGAACTTTCCATCCTGAAGTCGGAATTGAAAATAATACATTACATTGAGCAGAACTTCTACTTTAGACCTAGACACGAAGTCTCTTCCATTTCCACTCCTAGGGTTAAGGCTGTAAAAGTGCTTACTGTAACTGGGGCCAAAGTAGTCCCAACACTAGATGGGATTACTAGCCACATAAGTCAATATACTGAGGCAAATTTGAGCCTGATCTTTTACTATCAATCAAGGCAGTTACATATAGGTAGAAGTGAGAATAAAACCTGAGTTGTAATTGTAATTGAGGGAACAGTGTAGCCTAGTTTTTAGCTGGGTAGGGGGTGAGTCCAGATGCAGGCAAATAGATGTACATGTGTACATGTATGTGTGCCTATATAAACACATTTTGTGGTCTGCCAAGAAAGCCTAAAAGCCAAGGACACCCAATAACAATGAGTACAAAGATCATGGTCTGCAAACATTCTCCACAAGCAGATTTCTGCTAAGAACTGGCCGCTTCTCAGGTTGTGACAAGGATGGGACTGTTGACCCCCAGCATCTTCTTGTGTTAGAAAAGTAACTGCTCAAAGAATGATGGGAAAGTGTCAAGAAGGAAAAACCTATCTAAACATAAAAGTTAAAACCTTTTATTTTGCAAATTTTCAATCAATTGAAAATTACTTCAAAATTAAGTTTAGAACATACATATACTGTCTTCATCAATTGGAAATTAAAAGTATTGCCACTCATTTGCTATGTTGAAGATGTTCCAGCTTCTTTAGCAACAAAGAAGGGTAGAGTAAATGTAAAAGGAAAGTTTTAATTTCCATAAATGAGCATTCAGCTTGGGAGAGAGCTGTGTAAAGAATGGTAGTATCTCAGCTGGTTGATGGTGGAACACACCTTTAATTCCCAGCACTTGGGAGGTAGAGGCAGGTGGATCTCTATTAGTTTGAGACCAACCTGATCTACCAAGTTCCAGGACTGGCTCCAAAACTACAGAGACAAACCATGTCTTGAAAAACCAAAAACCAAAAAAATAAAAAAAGAAGAAGAAGATGATGATGATGATGATGATGATGATGAAGAATTATCTCTAAAGCTCTTCAATTAAAAAAAAAAAGAAAGAAAAAATCCTGTCAGACAACAGATCCTAGGCTGACTGTGGGTGACCATGTCAACTGATGGTCTGCTGACAGCTTGCTAAATCTTAACGTTTCTATTGTTGTAATGAAACACCAGGACCAAAGTAACTTGGAGAGAAAGACATTTATTTGGCTTACACTTGGCAAATCACTGTTCATCATTGAAGGACAGGAACTCAAACAGGATAGGTACCAGGAGGCAGGAGCTGAGGCAGAAGCCATGGAGGAGTGCTGCTTACTGGCTTGCACCTCTTAGCTTGCTCAGCCTGCTTTCTTATAGACCCAGGAGCACTCACCCAGGGGTGGCATCATCCTTTAATGGGTTGGGCACCCGTACATCAATCACTAGTTTTAAAAATGTCCTATAGGCTTGCCTGAAGCCTGATCTTATGGAGGCATTTTCTTAATTAAGGTTCAGTTCTCTCAGATAACTTCAGCTTGTATCAAATTGACACAAAACTAGCACACTAAGGCAGACCCTACAAACATGACCTTATATCCAATGTAGATTATCAACTTAAAATAACAAGTGTTTGGTTTTTATTTTACAAAATATTAATACTAACATTTTCCAATAATAAAAGCAACCCAGGGCCAGAAATACAGCTGAGTGATTGAATGCTTGCCGAATATGCAAGAAACCTTGGGTTCAACCCTAGTTTTCACTTACACACACACACACACACACACACACACACACACACACCATTCTGGGCCAGGCTCTCCTAAATATATAACTTGCACTATTTTCAATTATCTCCACTTTCATATGAAGACAATTATTAATTTCACAAGTAAACTGTTATTTTGTGCATTATACTCTCCAGCATGTGGCTGATCCCTGGCTTTTTAGTGCTAGTCCATGGAAATAATCATAAGACTCCATGCAATGACTCAATATTTTGTGTCTCCCTCTATTCTCTGGTTATGGTAATCATTTAGAGGCAAACCCCTACTTAGTCCTTCAAAAATATCTGGAGATGCCCAATTGCAAAGCAACCTAAAGTAGCTACTTAAATATAAAATAAAGGAAAAGAAGAACTGCTCTGCAAGTGGCTGCCTGGGGCCATACTTCTGACATCACTGCTGAGGCTCTCAAATGCCTCACTGCTGAGGCAAACTGCTGTGATATTTTGGTTATGGATACAGAGGTTGCTTAGAGCTTTAAAAACTACTCATTTAGACTATGTTCTTATAGACTCAACTATATTTTGTCCTCAGTTGAATTTTAAAAGTGACAAATATAGGCCTCAAGAGATGGTCCGGTAGTTAAGAGCACTTGTTTTGTGTTTCCTGTTGTTGTCTGAGACAGCTCTGGCTGTCCTGGAATTTATTATGTAGACCAGGCTGGCGTAGAACTCACAGATATCCCTGCCTCTGGTGCCCCCTTTCATCCAGCCCAGTGCTGGTAATTATAGGCATGTATCATCACACCTGGCACAAGAGCAGGTTTTTGAAAAGGACCCAGGTTTTGTTCCCAATTTACCACATGGGCACCCAGAACCTCTGAGGGCACCAGGCACGTATATGGTGTACATGCAGGCAAAATATTCATACACAGAGAATCTTTTTTAAAAAAATTATCAAACAGCCACTCCAGAACAGTATCTGCAAAAAGAAACCAGAATTGTCCACGAGATCATGATCTCAAACTCCAAGTCCAGGCCCAGAAGCTTGCAGGCTTCCTTGTATGTGCACAGCAGACAATCACAGAGCAATATGCCCTCTCACATACTCCCTGAAGGATCTGCTGGAACCGCATTCACCTCTTTCACAAAGGAAATACCATCAGAACACAGTAAGATCCAGGGACATTGTTATAGGCATGCTATTGACTTCAAGTTATGAAAAGGGATTTTTCATGTCAACTGCTATTACTAATATCTCACAAGTAGCTATAGAAATATTTGCATATATCCTAATTTAAATTTGATTGGTATTTCCTTTGGGGGTTATTACCAACCACTCCCCTTCAAGTTTTACCTTTTTGTATTTTACCTAGCTCCAAACCACAGGTAGTAGAGGCAAAGAATTATATTAGGAATCACTCTCGATCAAGAAATCATACTTACAATACCTGGGCCTCTTCATTTTCCGCTGTAAGGGAGGACTAGTCTAGGCAACAGAGCTGGGTTGTCAGTTTTGAAGACCATGAGTGAGTGCAGGACAGCCAGGGCTAAATCTGTTCACTGACCTCTCATGTTTAGTTGCTGCATGGACGGACTTTGGCTTATCAGTAAGCTTTCATCCTAAATTAATTTGTAACTGTAAAAAAAGATGTGAAGTTCCCACTGAAACAAACAGCAAGCATTGAGTATCCTGGAAGTGTAATTTGTTTTCAGATCATGGGGGAAGAGAACTGGTACAAGGTCACCAGGATAGTTAAGCTGTCTCTGGTTCATGTCCTCTGTAGAATGACAGGGACTCTAGTTCTGAAATTCTGAATTATTCCTTGGGAACAAGGACATAATCTCAGTGTCTTATGCCACCAAATGGCCCATCTCAAATTTCTGCTGCCTCTCCATCCTGTGGTTTAGAACGCCTAAAGCTGATGTAGAACAGTACCTTTCACACACATCACATGAAGGCTAGTGGCCACCAGGCCATTATACCCTGTGTAAGAAATGGGTAGTATGTCAAAAGCGTTTGTGACTCCTCAGTCCTGTTTACTGTCCTGGACACAGGCCCAGCAGGACTCACCCTGGGGTGATGAGTGTATCCCAAATCTATGTGCACTTCAAGCAGGACTACTCATTCCTCCAGTGACTCAGAGTGATGTGCTTGGGAGGAATCATGAACTATACATGGAAAAAAAAACTTCCTAGATCCTTTACCTAGTTGAAAGCAAGATGAAGAGTTAAAACTATTTAAATGGCAACTATGACACACAGAGAATCCAAAACTCCCAAACGGCAGTTATTTAGTATACTAGACAGATATGGATACCCAGTGTAGTTCCATTTCCTGTCCTCTGTGGATTGTGAGCACATCCTAACAAGTCTGAGAAGCACAGGATAATGCTTTGTGGAAATCAGCAAGCCCTTCATCTTCAGTCCATTAACTACTCTCTGCTCTCCTGACACAGGCGTTCATGGAGTTCCCTCAGTCTCTAATGTGAACAGACTATAATCCCCTCTGGCCACCCCCTAGATTTGTTGGACACAGAATTCATGCTGTATCCCTATGATTACTCACTACACTTTCAAGACACCATTCAGACTCGACCAAGTCCTGCTCTTACTCAAGAGAGCAACAGAAAACTAACTCTTCAACTTAGAAGTGGGCCTCCCTCCCAGAGCTGCATCCCCATGTACAACCTCTTAGCAGATATGGAATATCATCCAGACCATCTGAAAGGCAAAGGTAACAGAGCACACATCCACTAATATGACAACTACAAAGTATTCTATTTACTTGGAGTCTGTCCTTCTGGTATCTGCAACTAATGAAATGGACAGGTTGGTGTCATTTCCAAGCTGTCTTTGGTTCCTGTGTGGCTGGGCACTGAATGAACCAGAATTCAGCAGTAAGAAAGATGATGCTAATGGTAAACTTGAATAGTTAACCATATCACAGCAACTGCCATTACCACACACAAACACATGAAATGACTTATTACTGTTTTCTACGTTTAAAAAAAAACTGAAGTTTAAAATATTTAAATAACTTACCTCACCAGACATGATTTAACCCAAAGTCAAATCAAGTTATGCTTTTAACACCAAGATATAGTTTTCAGAGCTGGGCCCTTTCATTGACCACCCCCAGGCCTAGACTGCAGTGGCTGAATTTCTTGCCACAGTTCTCCTATATTCCATCAATTCCTGATTGAAGAAGCACCGAACTGTCTATTATTAAAGCTAAATACTAAGACCTTTGCCTTCGATCACCTCTGACTCTGCTAGGCATACTGTTCCCACAGGGGTTCCTTGGGAAACAAGATCTGAGATGGAGATCAGCATTCTGGAAGCTGATTAGGAAATACTCTTAGGTAGCTGAGCTAAGGAAAGGGAAGCTGAGGTATGATGTAGAGCCAATGAAGGTTCAGCCAACCCATGAGGAATTCTGGTCCTACCAGATTGGGGGAAGTGCAACTGAGCCTTTACACCCATACCAACCAGGCCCTGGGTCTGGGCTGCTCTGGGAAAGGACATGACACTGTACAAACCAGTTCTTCTTGGCAGATGTACATCCTAAAGAAGCTGCTTGCTAAAGAGTATGCCAATAGCACTCCCAGCTCTGGGCAGCATTTAAGGCCACATTCCTCAAGAGGAACTCAATTCTTACTCGCCTTCTTGCTGTTTGTGTGAGCTATCACTAGCATAAGCACACACACTTGAGAGTATAAAAGCTTGCATTTGTGCTCACACGTTCGAACACACACAAGTAAATCTTTTAAATAGCTAGTACCTACCTATGTTCAAACAGTGCTTTAACACTCACTATAAAAGTTGCTCTACATTACTAATAGCTACCACTTAGTTACTATGCACTAGATGACTGACTAGGTACCATCAAGGTTACCAATAAACATCATGCCATTTATTCTCCACAACTTTATCTGTTTTCACCAAAAGATCAAAAGCATTAAGAAATTTGCCCAGAATCATGAAGATGAAACACTTTGATTGTTCACTTTTAGTTCCTAATATGAAGCAAACTAATTATTACGTAACTCAAAATACAATGTTCACATTATATTAACGTACCCCATTCCTAAATTAGACGCTATGGAGCAGACTTGGCTAAAGACAAATTTGATATCAGTTTACATTTACCTAGTTTAAATCAGTACTTGATGGGCTTACAATTTTTAACTGCATTCACAGTAAAAGCAGGTATTCATGATTCTGCATCACAGGTTACATACAGCCAGTCTGGAGGAGAGCAGCATCTAAAGGCAGCAGGTTTAAATTTAAGGCAGTAGGGTCAGCTCCCTTAAAAATCATCAATAAACATTAGCATTCACAGGAAACCTTGCCCTAAAAATGAGTGATCAATTCCTTACATATGAAGGCATTGAATCACACCTACAAACTTTAGCAATTACATTATATTTTAAATTAACTTTGGAAGTTTCATGCATCTGTGGACCTTAATAATGCAACAGTTCCCTTAAGATGTCAATATTTTCCTTAATGCAATTAATGAACTGCTAGAAAAACATGCCACCTCTCATTTTAACTGTGAAATTATTTAAATCTCAAGAAGACTTATGACTGCCTATTTAAAGGGGAAATTTGGGTATTTGTGGGAATTTTTAGAGGTTCATATATTACACTAACATATATATTTATAACATGGGGAGTTTCTATGACATAAAAGAAAAGTATCAAATACATACAAACTTAGTAGTTATAAGGGAACAAATAAGGATATACATTTCATAGGATACACATTTTACTCGAGTGCATTTACTACCCTCAGTAAAGTTTCTAACATATCTAGTA
The DNA here is from genome assembly GCF_003668045.3 of Cricetulus griseus. NCBI lineage: Eukaryota > Metazoa > Chordata > Mammalia > Rodentia > Cricetidae > Cricetulus > Cricetulus griseus. The sequence continues at coordinate 205,235,329 of NW_023276807.1, read as the reverse complement.
AATCTCTGGATTTCAAGAGAGGGTCCTTCCCCTGGGATACAGCAAGCTATTTACAAAAATTTCTTTTATCAGGAGGCTGAGGTATAAACAAACTAAGATGCATTTATACAGCAAAGAAGTACTGGGGAAAATCCACCATAACTAAAAGCAGGCTTATGTTTTATCAGCTGGGCGGTGGTGGCACACACCTTTAATCCCAGCACTTGGGAGGCAGAGGCAAGTGATCTCTGAATTTGAAGCCAGCGTAGTCTACAGATTGAGTTCCAGGAGAGCCAGAGCTACACAGAAAAACCCTGTCTCAAAAAAAACAAAAACTTTAAATACACTTATAATTATTTCACCATAATCCATATACTGTATTAATTTTAAGGTAATAGAAAACGTATCTTGGTGCTTCTATTTTTTTGTTTTTTTCTCCGTAGCTTTGGAGTCTGTGCTGGAACTCACTCTTGGCTGGCCTCCAAAGCAGAGATCTGCCTGCCTCTGCCTCTCGAGTGCTGGGATTAAAGGCACTTCTATTTCTGTCACACAGAAATTAAACACCGAGTTGCTCTCAACACAAGAGGCTGGGAGCTGGCTGACCATTGGTAAAATGAGGTCTATTTTATTTAAAAGGGTAATTATTTCGAATAAATATAAAATAAACTGTTGGGCCTAATGCTACAGGCTTTAAAGCTAAAAGGTGTTACCAGTCTCAGAAACCAGTTTATGGTCTTTGCAATTCCAAGGACTTGCAACAGTAAGATGCTTTTTCGAGGAGTCATTCACACAAGGGGCATGAGGCAAGAACATTACTAAAGAAAATGTCAACATACAAATAGTTTAGTGAGTGCTTCTACTCAGAGGCAATTTTAAGTCATCCATTAATTTCACATTTCAATAACCTTTCTTCAGGCATATGTTGTCTAAAGCTCTGCTATCCATACAGGAGCCAATGGGTGGGAGGGTGTGTGTGTGTGTGTGTGTAAACTTTCAAATCAGTAAAATTAAAAATTAAGTTTCCCGTCCTTGCCATACTTTATTTCAGCTCAGCAGCAGAGTGACTAGTAGATTAGTAGCTTCAGTCCTGGACAGCTCAGCTGAAGAAAGTGCAACTGTACTATATATGCTGAGATTTATTTATAAACCCTATTTTTTTATAGATGCTGATAAAAAAAAAAAAAAAGGTCTGGATACTAATGGTCTCACATTTCTGGTCCTCATTTACACTAAGTTTATGAAGCATTCAGATCCAAATACAACATGAACTCAGACACTTCACACTGCTACAAGAACAAAACTTGATCATATGTTTCGCACTACTATAAAGAACAAAATACTCAGCAAGGGTAATAAAACTTAGCAGTCACAATTAATATCATCTCATCCTCCAACTGATATTCAGTACTTCAAATATAAAAGCATACATAACTACCTATTTAAGTTTCTCACAAGAATGTGTCAGAAAGTCCATGAGATCTTGCTCTACTTTAATGTTTAGCAAAAGGAAAACAAAATTATTTATACAAGGAGGCACTGTACAAATAGTAAAAGTAAAAGCTGAATTAGGAGTAAGTTGCTAGGAGCAAAGACAGTAAACTATTTTCAGTTAAGTTCTTTTAAAATGTTCTCCCTTGTACAGCTATCTCAGTTGACTAACTCTGAGTACATTTAGCAATCAAGTTTGTCATTTTATTTTTCAAATTTACTTTGTCAGAACACAATGTTGAGAGATAACAACTGTATCATTCCTTCCAAATGACTCTTGATGGAGGGCAGTGAGAAACAGAACAGGTTGCTTTTTGATTATCTAAAACTAAATTATTGAATGCACACAGCTGTATCTTAAAGAAAAATGCAAACACAACTTAACCATACTTTATTTGACTGCATGTTATTCACACAGCTTGCACATTTCAAATCCCATTAAATCTCTCTCCAAAAGGATAGGGGTCAATAGGAGAAAACTATGCAGCAATACCCCAGAAATTAAACAGCAGTCCAGTATTTTTGAGATACACGTGATATTTCATAGATACTCAACTCATATGTGACGTCAATATAACTTACGGTTATGTTTTTACAAACCTGAAAGCCCTAGGACATTATAGCACTCATCCTAGTCAATGTCGAGGTGTACTGGAAAGTAACTGGTGTACTACCAATCTGATTTCCTCTATGCTCCTGGAAAGTGATGAACCTCATAATTTTTAGACACCATAATAAATACATACATCCAGTCTTATACATGCCAGCCAATACCATAACACAGGGCATGGAAAGAGTTAAAACACGACAGACTACACAGATTTGTCTTGTGTTTGTAGAGGACAATTTGGAGAGGCAGAAAATGTTAAAAATCAACTTTTAATACTAATTTTTCATCTTATTTTGCTGGCTTCAACATCAAGTACTAATGTTATGATTTGTGGACTTTGATTATTCCAGAGTTAGGTATTTTCATCCCAATGTAAGAGAAATTATAATCAGCCCACACATCTAGACTGGTAGCATACCCATTAGCTTTCTGCAATACTAACATATATAGCTTCATGGTAGCATGTATTAAATGTTCAGCAGTATCAACTGCCAAACCAGTGTCAGTGGATAGTACAGTCAGTCTTATAGAGGCAGCACCCCACTAAAAGAAAGTTGCACCAATTTTGCTCAGTTGTAGCCAAGTGAACCCATAGTCAATTATAAATGGAACTACTTTAAGCTGATAGAAGAAAAATGAAAGTCTAATATCAAGTTAATGTTTGAAGCTATTTCAACTTGGAAAGTTTAAATTTTATAACTAGGTTATCAAGCTAGAGGTTAAAATTTTAGGTAAAAATCTGGTCAAATAATTAAAACATCAAAGTATACACTGATATTCATCATGTATCCATCCATTGATTGATATTTTAGACACATAGTTCAGGTCATGTTTACAAATCATCAGACAATCAGTTCAGTTAATTCAGCAATTCTTAAGTGGACTTGTGACAGTTTCACTGACAACCTAGCAAGAACAAAACTTTTGAATTGGTAACTCTAGCATGTATCTACTTTACAACTCTAGCCATTAGAGTGAGTCAAGAAAATGTCTGTTCATCAACAATTCACTACTTATGTACCAGCAAATCAAAACAAAATTGGATGATGTCAAGTATACTGTTTAGCTACTTTCCTTCACATCGAAAATGGAAACAGAAGCATCATGATGACTGGCATTCTTCTAAATGCTGGAGCCCAAATGAAGGTTGACCAAAACAGACTCAAAATGGTCAGCAGAAAAGCTGAGTACTATGTGGTCATCACATTTTTAATATTAGCAGTATTCTGCATTAAACTTTAAAGAGCAATATAAAATGGAAAGACACATTTTCTTAAAAATAAGGAACTATAAATGATCCCACCAGCAGGAAGTTTTTATTTTCAAATATAAAGTGTGCATCTTTATTTTAAAAGTACTTGTTACCATGTTCACTTTCAAAATATTATACTGAGCAAAGAGCAGCTTTCCTTTAAAAAAAAAAAAAAAAAAGCAACAAACTTTCCTGAAAAGGGGCCTTTACCAACTGTTAATGGAGGTAGGGTTTTAAAAATACAGTAATTACAGCTATAAAATAAAATTCAAGCCAAGTACTAGAGCAGAAGAAAAGTATAGTCAAATGAAAATAAGAACATGAATGTCAGACTCCCATAGAATATTTTTCAGAGAATGAATCTTTTTCCTTATGAGTGCTTAGGTTCTCTAGTTAAATAAATTATCCATCACAGTTTTACTGACTCAAAACAATTTGTTAACATTACACTGATTAGCCAAAATACATTGAAACTAATAAACACGTTGGCTGCTCAGAAAACTCAAAGAACTCATTAAAAAAAATTTCATCCCTCCCCTTTTTCTGGAGGAACAAAGCAAAGGTCCCCCAAGAATCTGCTCATGAGTGAAAAGAAAATAAATGCAGCTTAAAACAGATACAATGCTCTTTGAAATTTATATCTAAGACGAAGAACCAAAAGTGAAGTATTTTCAAAAATGGGAGCAATGTGAATGAAAATCAAGTTAAAAAAAAAAAAAAACCCAGCTACTTTATAGAAGCTGTTCTTCACAGCTTAGCAATCATTGTGATTAAATAAAATCATACCAATTTACATTAATTTTCTATTTCTTTCCAAAAACTCCCCATTCTCAAAAAAAAAAAAAGGAAAGAAAAAAAGTGCATCCAAAACCCAGCAATTCCCAGCTCCATCCCTTTAAGCCATTTCTGTTTCCCAAATATGTTCAACTTCTTACTATAAGGAAAAAAGGGACTTCTAAATCAAACCACTGTCACTCACCTTGAAAAACTGTCCAAATTATAAAAATCTCAAATAATTTATTATCAAATTTAGAATTTAAATCAAAACAAGTTTGCTTGCAAAGGCATTAAAGAAAAAGAAAAGACAGCATGCATTCAAAAACTAGAGATGAAGACAAGAATACTTATCTACACAGGCACTGGCAGACGCAATTTAATTGTCATCTTTACTCATTGTAAGACAAATCCCACCCTACACTTGTCATCCACTAATCACTGAGGTACCAATATTCAAGAATGGAAAATTTAATATTGAAAAAAATAAAACCTAAATTGAAGCTTTTCCCTCACCCCTTCAGAAAACTATGGCAGGTTGTGTGTGAAATGTTAGTATAATTAAGAGACTTTAACTACATTGGCTTCTTTAAGGAACAAAAATCATGTCCCACTTACTGGTTCTGTGATAAAATGATCACTATGTAAATAGCACTGTCAGCAGACTTTGCAAATGAACAAGTCTTGGCTATTAACTGGCACATCCTGTTGGTACCAAAAGAACCCTTGAAGTTTAAAAACAATCTCATTTAATTCAGAATAAATGCGCCATGCCAAAGTGCAACAAATATTGTGCGACACTCAATGGACACTGACAGATAACAGCTGCATGGGAATTACTAAATCCACCTGCAAAGCAATTCTGCACAAATTGCATTGCATGCAAAAGTCGCTTCCATGTGGGTGGAGCCATTCCTTGCTGTCAGTCGATCAGCGCAGCCACAGTTTAAGTCGCAGTGCGTCAACTCCATTTAAATAGTATCTGAACAGCCTCTTATCTCGAACAAAACCAAGGTTTTCATAAAGTTTCAAAGCAGACTTATTTGTTATTTCTGTTTCCAAAACAACCTTCAAAAGAGAAAAAAAAAGTTATAATTTCATAATTAAAAATTGACAAAGTACATAATGAAATATCCTTAAAATTACATTGATTTGTTAAAAATGACAAAACAATACTGGTGCACAGAAAAAAAAATCATCAAAATGCTAATTATATTTGAATCAAGACAGGGATGTAATCATTGAGAATTTTTCTCCTGGTTTTTGTGACGCTTCAACTTTTAGGACTTGACTACATATTTATAACAAAACAAATATGAACTATTTTCCTATGGAGAAAACTAAGGTGATATATTTAAAAAAAGAGAGAAGAAAAATCAACAATCAGAAGTTTTAAAAGTAAGTCAGTACTTGACGGTATGTAGTCTGATCTCTTAACTCCTGTTTGTATTATTCTGTCACTATTTACCCTGGTAACATTGGCTAGAGCAGTAGTTTAACATTCCCAATGCTGGGACCCCTTAGTAGAGTTCTTCATGTTATGGTGACCTCCAACCATAAAATTATTCCCATTGCTACTTCACAACTGTAATTTTGTTATTATGAATTGTAAACATATAATAAGAAGACGGTTTTAGGCCACCCCTGTGAAAGAGTCATTTGACACACCCCACCCATAGGTTTACAAGCCACAGGTTGAGTACCACTGGTCTACAGCCCAGACCAGTCTGCAAACTAAAAAACTGAGCCAAATATCCTAATGCTGTCAGTTTCCTGGTGGCTCGGGATACAGCTCAATGACAGAGTACTTATCTAGCATATATGAGGTTTTTGATTCAATCTTCAGGAAAGCATCAAAAAGAAAGAAAGAGGAAGAAAGGAAAAGAGGGAGGGGAGGAAGGAAAAAGAGGTAACTTTTATTAGAATATGGCTATGCCCATTTGTGTACATGCCTATGGCTCCTTTCTTGACACAGAACAGAGCTAAGCGGCTGTCACAGAGACCCATGGATTGTAAAACTTAAAATATTTAGTATCTGGCCTTTTCTAGAAAAAGTTTACTGAACCTAAACCAAGGGAATTTAAACATTAGGGTCCATCAGTCATCTGGAGGGATGGTTAGAATAAGATTGCTGGAGGTTGGGAAATGCAAACTACCTGCTGCACAAACATGAGGAAGTCAAGTCTCCGTGAGATTGAAGACAGACAAGAACATCTACAAAAGTCACTGGCCAGTCTAGACAAATCAGCAAGCTACGGGTTAGATAGAGGAAGAGACCCTGTGTCAAAAATAAGGAGGACTGGTGATGGCTAAGCAGGTGAAGGTGTTTGCAGAGCAAGCCTGGCAACCTGTGCTCGACAGTGGGAAGCCCACATAATGGTGTAACAATAGAACCAACTCTCCATAGAGTTATCCGATGTCCACATGTGCCATGGTGTATGCACTCACACATCACAAATATACACACACTGTAATTACTAAGAAAACTAAGGTGAAGGGAATAAGGCAGAAAACAACAGAAGGAAATATCCTTGTTGACTCAGACCTCCAATTTGCAGGCACATATATATGCCCCTCCCACCTCCCCCCACACACAAAGAGACTTAGGACAGGGCCCAAGACTATGCATTTTAAACAAATTACAAGGTGAGATTGATGTCACTGACAATCAATGGTCTAAATATTACTCAGGTCAAAACTTAACAGGGTCATAGAATACTAGGTTCCATTTGAGTCTTTCGGAGTATCACTGAACTGGTAGTCCTGAAAACAGCTGACACTTGAAAATTGTGAGTTCTTCTTATGTCTATTTCCCTCTATCTAAACACTCTCTTCCTTCCCAACTTTTATATATGTTGCTCTATTTACCTTTCTTATGTATTCTGCCCTGTGTCACTGAGAATTGTCAATATAGCCAGCCACAGTTCAAAGGCATTTAGAGTGAGGGGGAAATGGCAAACACACAACTAAACAAAGACACAGCGAAGCATCTATAAAGCACAGGAGGCTTTTCCTGTTGTATCTCCAAAGAATTCAAGAGACAGAGAGAAACTTGCACAATTCTGCATCATGGTAAAGAGGCTCTCCATTCCACCATCCAGTTCCTCAGCCTGAAACTCAAGAGTCTTAACTCTTTTCTCACCACTCTCCTATACCTATCTAAGCACTAAGTAATATCAATTCTCTCCTCAAATTTGCTCTCAAAGTGGCCCTCTTATTTCTACCCCACTGACAGCACCATAAACTGCCATCAGCCTAAGAAGTCTCCCATTTTCTACATGCGATCCTCTCATTATTTTCCTAACTTATTTACTTTTTGTCCTTAAAATAAACTTTATGATCTAAAATACTATCTGAAGAGATTAAAAAGGCCCTTTTATGGTTTCCATGTACATCCCCAGTTTCACTCTCTCTCTCTTCCTCCTCTTCATGTTCAACATCAAACTGTCAGTCTCCAGAACAAACTATGATGTACTTCACCTTCTATAGGTGCCCAAGCTTTAAACAATGTAATATGGCATCACTTACAAACATGTTGGACCAACGTCATAGATATTCTAAAACATGTGGTCTATGCACAAGTTGGATACACACCTTTAATCCTAGCAGAGGCAAGAGATCTCTATGACCATTGAGCTAGCCAAAACTACATAGTGAAAAACTGCCATGAATAAACAAAAATTCAAGTTTTAATATCGAATGCTATACTACAATACCTGAGTACAAGTGTTCAGATCTGATAATTCTCTTGGGAAACTCTTTGAATTCTGTTATTAGGTCAACACGTAATTATAACTAAACTGTTAAATAAAGGCAATTTAGTTTGAGAAAAACTGATGTTGCCACAATGCAAAATTGCTGTCTTATTTCACAATTTAAAAAAAGTGAAAAAAATTTAAAGGATAGCTATATTTAGACAGAAACCTCAAGAAACAAACATGGCTATCTATCTACATCAGTGGTTCTCTGTGGGTCGTGACCCTTTGACAAACCTCTACCTCCAAAAACATTTACATTGTGATTCATAACAGTAGCAAAACTATAGTTATGAAGTAGCAATGAAGATAATTTTGTGGTTGGGGGTCACCACAACATGAAGAACTGTATTAAAGGGTTGCAGCATCAGGAAGGCTGAAAACCACTGGTTTATACTTTACAGATGAATGAAACCCAAGAAAACCTATAAACAGGTTGGAGAGATGGCTCAGTGGCTAAGAGCACTGGCTGCTCTTCCAAAGGTCCTGAATTCAATTCCCAGCACCCACATGGAGGCTCATAACCATCTTTAACAGCAGTCCCATGGGATCCAATGCTCTCTTCTGGTTTGCAGACATACATGAAAACAAAACACCTATATCTATATGTATCTATCTGTCTACACACACACACCAGAAATAGATCGTTAAAAAAGAAAAACAGTAAACAAGGACAAATAATTGGAGTTGAAGTATAACCGAGAACTTCATAGTAACCACATTTCAGTCCTCTTCACTATTTCCCAGGGGAAGATAAAGCAATGTCTAGAAAATCTAATCATCTTGGGCAAGGGATCTAAGTCCACTTTCATTAATAATTAGCAACCTAAAATATTCTAAAACAGTGGTTCTCAACCTTCCTAAATCTGCGAACCTTTAATACAGTTCCTAATGCTGTGGTGACCTCCAAACCATAAAATTATTCCATTGCTACTTCATAACTGTAGTTTTGCTACTGTCAGAAATCATAATGTAAACATCTGTGTTTTCTGATGGTTAGTGGGTGACCCATGTGAAGGGGTCATTCAATCCCCAAAGGGACCATGCCCATAGGTTGAGAACTGCTATTCTAAATGTATATAAGGGCAACCACAGCTGCACAGATACAACTGAACTATGGTTAAGAGTTACAATCTAGGTCTGGAGAGATAGCTCAGTGGTTAAGAGCACTTGCTGCTCTTTAGAGGACCTGAGTCCCTTTCTTTTGGCTTCCACAGACATACATGGCATACTCACATACATACACATAAATAAAATAAAATCTTCAAAAACATATTTTGAATTTTGGCTTGTTACTATCCTAATGAATTAATTAAGCATAACTATAAAGAAAAAAATACACAAATGGCTACTTTAATCAAAATGTAAAGATGGCCTAAGTATGCTAAATATTTCCTAAGAGATCATGTATTATTTTAATATAGTAGAATATGCTAAGAAAAGTTAACTATTATTCAACATTTTATCACTTCAACTCTTATAATTTTCTAAATCAAGGTTTATACTAGAAATTTACTACAAAGCTTCTCTTTCACTTTACATACAAGTATGACACAAGAAGCCAAAAGGTAATTCTGGAATTTTTTTTTTTTTTTTTTTTTGATCCTAAAGAAACAGTAAGAGATAGCTCAGTGGGTAAGTGAATGTACTGATCTCGAAGATAAACCCAATTCAATTCCCAGCACCCATATCAGACAGCTCACAACTATGAGCTATTCTAAAGGGCTCACTTTCTGGCCTTCTTGAACATCTACACACACAGGTGGCTGGCACAGACACACACACAGACACACAGCCAACACACACACACACACACACACACACACACACACACACACACACACACACACACACACACACTTTTTAAAAGAAGTTTGATGTATTTGATTCTCTTTAACAGAGAAATACTGTGCCCACTGCTATCTGGCTCCCTACAGACCTTGACTAGATACTTGATGACTGAACAAGTAACTATTGTTCTCCACAATGAAAGTTAAAAGCATAATTAATGTAACTTCACACAAAGTGACAGAGTAGAAAATGAAATGATTTGCCCTCAATTATACAACTGCTAAGTTACAGAAGATGAGTAAGAAATCAAGGAGTCTCGTAGTGAGTTCTTTAAATAAGCCAAACCATTCAGTCAGAGTAAAGGCATGTGCTGAGCACAGTGGTGCACACCCCTTATCCCAGCATTTGAGAAGTTAAGGCAACCACCAACTTGGTCAACACAGCCAGGGCTACATGGTGAGACTTTGTCTCAAAAGACCAAAAAAGTCAGTTTTTTCCAAAGGTAACTGTCATTTGTGTTGCTCATAAATTAGTACAATAACTTTCTTAGTTGTTACTGCTATAAAAGGCATCCATTCTCTAGTTTAAAACTGATCCCACCTACATTGTCGAACAATGTTATCATCCTCAGTTAACAATATTTGCTAAGCATATGTGAAGCGTGGTGCTATAGGAATAAAGAAAAGTACGGAAGGCAAAAAGGCCTTACAGACAAGCTGAAGAGAGATGTGCTCTTATGTTAATATGCAAATCAGTCATTCATTACTTAATACTTGGAAGACATTGTCCTAGAGTGAAATATCCTCCATACAGGTTGACTGTTTTCCCATGTTTTTTAAAAAAGAAAGTTAAACAACAGGACAAAAAGTAAGCAAAAAGAAACAACAACTTACTTAAATGACTCAGCTGATTTGCTTTTGAATGTTAAGTATTTACTGAATATGTTCAGATTTCACCTCTGTGTTCTGAAGAAATTCAACTCCATTATCTTAAAATTTACATCAATTATTCCTAAATTTTTTTTCTTCCACAATCTGCATTTGTGTAGAAGATCTGCAATGAAACTTGCAGTACTATTACTACAGAACACTAAAAAATCTATCCAGTAGAACCCTGCGCAGGACAATAGGATTAGCACTTGAAAGACTCACCTCATCACAGTCTCCTTCAACCATGGCATATATAGCTTTCTTTACCAAGTTAGTACCTAGAATATAGATCTGAGTATTAGTGAAGGAAAAGTATAGTTAGTTTCTTAAAGAATCTAAATTATGATACCCTTAAATGCACAGAAATGTAAAATACTAGGTTTTATCTTCAACGTAGACACATTTGTCATCTCTAAGAGAAAAACCAACCAGGGATCAGCTGGAAGAAGCACAGGGAACCTCCATATATAAATAAGGTGCCTTGGAAAGACCTACCTCCTAATAGATTCCTTTTTCTTGGATCTTATTAGCCTCAAACAGGAGTTTGTTTTAGTGTTACAAGATATTAGGAAAGGTAAAAATGAAAAGGGAAAATATAGCATAGAGTACTCCAGAATTCTGTAAGCTAGCAAGGAGTTACTGAATGACCTGAGCTGATTTTGCCAAATGTCGTCCAAATCTCTGGACACAAAGCACAAGACAACCTAACAAGAACTGTTTAGCCCACAAGGGGCCAAGACAAAACCAGCTGCTGTATGTAAAATGTTAGTGATCCTGACACAACAAAACCAGGCACTCTAACTAATGGCAGTGGCATGTCTGTAAATGTCTATAAAGTTTATTATAATTCAGTGCCATATGTATCTGATACTTTAAAAGAAATAGTAACTGCCAAATCTGATTTTAAGAAAGACAAATTTTGCCAGGTGTGGTGGCACCTTTGGGAGGTAAAGTAGATGGACCTCTGTTAGTTCGAGGCCAACTTAGTCTACATGGAATTCCAAGCCAGCCAAGGTTACATGAGACCCCTGTCTCAAAAAAAAAAAAAAAAAAAAAAGGTATTTTAAAATCACTTCGTTTTCAAATCAGGCACGTGAGTGTGCACACATCTCATAACAAGGCTGGGTCAGGATGGGACCTTAAACAATGGCTACTACTGGAATTTGCCAATCAAGAGTACTGTTTCTTGTGAGTCCTTAGCTCTTTTCAAAAGCATCAAAAGTTTCAAACTTCTCTATAAAACAACCAAATTCATTACAAATATTAGTAGAATTTACTGTTCTTTACTGTTAACACTATCCAAAAACAAAGTCCTTTCACCTTTTAGATTTACTCAGCCCAGTAACACCTGACTGAAATCCCAGCTACTTAGAAAACTGAGGCAAAAATATCTGTTTGAGCCAACAGTTTAAACCCAGTGTCAAATACATAAACTCCTAACATATTTATAGGGATCTCTCATGACATGATCCTGAAAGATTTAAATATGAGTATTAGACAACAGCATCCATATTCTTTTAAAGCCACAAAGTAACAAAACTGCTAATAGTACTAATAGCACATCAAATATTTCAGGAACACTGACTTAGCTTAAAACACATCCCAGGATTTCACACATCCCAACAAGTACTTTATCTGCTCCTCCATGGTGAAAAAAGAGCCAGCAGGTACTAGACACTACTAGGACAGTAGTTCTAACTAGGCTTATTACAAAACAGAACAGTTGAAAGAGATTCTCAAGGAGGGGGGGTCAAGCCATCTGCTTTTAAACCATCCAGATGATTCTAATAACAGTTAAACACACATGTTGGCCTAGAGATGGCTCAGCAGGGGATCAAACTCAGGTCCCTGGGTCCCACATAATAGAAGAGACTCCCAAAAACTGTTCTCTAACCTCTACACATGTTCTCTACCCCCACACACACACACAAATTAAAAAAAAAAAAAAAACTAAGGAGTTCAATTTTTAAAAAGACTAGGAACAGGAATATCAGAATAATAATTATCTTCTTTTGGACTCCAAAATTACAACAGGTTTGATGATTAGCATTAGGTAATGATAACAATTAATCCATAATTTTAGCTTGGTTAAAACATCTACTGAACTTGAGAATAGTACCTGGTATAAAATGTTCTCATAATGATATTAAAAACAAACAAACAAAAAAAAAAACAGGAATATTTTCTCTAGGACTTAGTATAATATAAAGCATTCTGGATCAATTTTAAAAAATTGATCCAGAGGACAAAAAACTTATCATCTACTTGTTAAAAAGATAATCTCTCAAAACCATTAATTGTAAAATCTATTTTTTAAGAATGTTTTGAAAATCTGTTGAAAGAAAAACAATCTTAAGGACAGTGAGAAAGATGGCCAAATGCTTGACCACTCATAAAGCCTGATAATCTGAGTTCAATCCCCAAAGCTGTCCTCAGACACCTGTAAACATGTGTGTACACATAATAATAAACTTACAAAAAAATAAAACTTTCTTCCCTTACCTTGAAATTTATTCCTACACATGGACATTTAAATCTTTTGTTTCAAAACACAAAAATAAAAATAATTTATTCACCCTTTGTGAAACAACGTTTTCCTTACCAATGCCATTTCTCCTGTATTTGGAATCCACGGCTAACATGGCTATATAACCTCTGCGGAACATCTTTTTGTGCATATCCAACTTGCAAACGATGGCACCTACACACTCCTCCCCTACCATGGCCTTGAAAATAAACAAACAGTTATGAAGAACACAATGCCATCAGGTCCTGCAAAATTACCAAGGGAAAACAGCACCCGACCCTTGGTCAGCATTTTTAAGAGGAGAAATCAAGAAAAACTCCAGAGCAAAACAGCAATCACAAAGTTTCAGAAATCTGAATCTCAAAATTCTTCAAATATTCTTGTTTCTAAAACTCAAACTTTCTTCAGACCATGATTTCTACAAGGTAAACATTCAAGGACTTTTACAGACTACATATCAAGTGCTTATAATTAAAACAGTTTGCAATAAAGGTCTGTTTACATTGGGAAGAGGAAGTAATCAAAACTATTTTAAAGAAAAGTCTACTTATTAGAATACAGTAAAGCATTGAACAATTTATCCATCAGCAGAATACTACAAATTTTTATAATGAAGATTTAATGAAAGATAAATATAAAACAAAAGAACTGAAAATTACACCTGGTAGTTAACTTTGATCAGGAAAAAAGTACCTTTTTTTTTTTTTTTTTCCAGAAAACGCAGTTTAGAAGGTATAACTTACACCACATTCAAAAGGCACTGCACAAAGACTAAATACACGATGGTCCCATTTCTAGGGTATTCCGGACAGTATGAGTCATTATCATAAAGCTCCCAGAAACTGAATAGCCTGCACTCAGTAGGCTAAGGTGGAAGGATCTGAGTCAGAAGGATCTGAAGTTCAAAGCCAGCTTGCTCTACACAGCAAAACCCTGTCTCCAAAATATACATTTCATCTATATGTGATATTTTAAGATATATACATATAAATATCTTAAATTCCAATCTTGATATTAGTATAATTAGAATACTATGACTTATATTTTTATAAAACTATCAGGTTATCAGAGTGTTAAAAGCTCATTTGGATATTCGTGTTATCAATGCAAATGTTTATCAAGTATTTCAAAACTGCTAAAAAGTTCCAGTAGTGTATACTGAGAAATATAATAGGACAATATCTCAGTAAACAATATCTCTGTTTTGAAAACCAACTTCCCAGAAACAACTATTTCAACAACACCAGGAATTGGTCAAAAGACTAGGAAGCAAATTCTAACATACATTTAATATCTATTTTAACTTGAATTTGTTGTAACATTTTGTGGTCTACCACTTAAAACATTTCCTGAAATTTCTTTTTAATTTGTGGAAAGAAATTTTAAACTGTGGAAAAAATCTTTGTAAGCAAGATAATTTTAATCCACTTAGAAAATCCTTTTGAAGGGATATTAAAGTCAGTAACTGATAATAGTTCATCCCCATTTTATCACATACTCTGTAATTCTTCTGGGTCAAAACACCTTACGATTATTTCCATTTTGTTTTCTCATTACTATCAATTAAATGCACAAATCAATTTAATTTCTTTTTGTATTAAGACCTGAAACAAAAAGAAAATTTATCTAAATGAACAACTTTGACAGCCTTTTTAGTGCTGAGGACTGAACCCATAAGATGCATGTTCTTTATCAGTGAGCTACAAGCCCAGCCCAGAAAATAGCATTTTCTGATTTGGATTGTCAGTATACATACAAACATATATATATATGTCTGTGTTTAATATATATGTATATATATATATATATGGACACGGGTATACATATACATAGTATCACAGACCAAATCACATACTTGTAACAGCCAGGAAAAAAAATCTGCCCTGACCTAGTAAGCTAGGCTCTTGAAAAGTGGAAATACATGTAAGTCTTATATAAGACCATAGGACAGCTATATCCTACAGTTAATAAAGCCATTCAAAAAGAAAAACTAAAGCTACTAAATACAGGTAGACAATACTTTCAAACTGCACCAGAATTTCAAACAAATATTTGTCCTCTGACCATATAAGTAAAAAGCAAACAAAATACGCTGGCTTATTCTAGAAACTAAAAGACTACTTCCCTAATTAAAAAACTTAGAAGCATAAATCAAATTGTACATACCATCTAAATATAAAAACCTGATATATAGATATGACTTGCTCATTATAAAAATCAATACTGCAATCCCTAATAAATTGCTTAACAACATTTATAACAATCACTCAATTACTTGTTGATTTTATCCAAACAAAAGCTGCTGCACACACTTTTGAAGCATATTATTAAATGTGTTTTCTGAAGTATAAAAGTGGTAAATCTGTTTTTTAACTGCTTTTTAAAAGGCTTTTTAAAAGCCTGTAAAGTCTATAGAACTACAAAAAATGTGTATGTGCAAAATACAGATTCCCAAATTCCAGAACATTACAAAGAGAACACTGGAGAACACCAGAAAGTTAAATTTAGAATAAATGGAAATACTCTATTACATTGCTAGTCATAAATTTAAGAACTTCTAAGAACACTGAAACTGAAAATACTATGAACTGTAAAGGGGTAAAGTTTATGGTAATTGACAGTGACTCATTTTGTACTAGCTTCTGTTTTCCAGAGTGTTACAAATATTAGGATGAATTTTAAGAAAACTTGTTTTTATGAGTCAACCAAGTACAGGCAATTTTTCAACCTCATATACTCCATTTGGTCTACTACATGTCATCCCTGGAACCCTGGGTCACTTTAGAGGTTCTAATCCCGTGAGACTGATGCTTATAATGACAACCACCCCTTGTCGAAGACAACTAACTATGTGCCACAATAAAATAGGTCAAGGGTATGTCACAGTTCCTCATCTTATTTGCCATCATCAGAGGCTAGGAGACCAGAGAGGTGAAGACCGCTCTGCTGCAAAACAGCTTTAGAGATTTAAAGACACATCACCATGGGTTTCATTCCCATTAAAGAAAAAAAAAAAAGTAGCTCTAGATCATCTCTAGGGTTGTCCTTTCAAACACAATCCAAAAGACATTTATAAAAATTAGTTCTAATGGGAAGTTCAATTTGAAAAGCATATAAAAGACCTAGTTGTAGACTGCCTCTGTTGTGTAACTAGTTTTATTGTTCATATCTCCAAACTCATATTCCATACAAGAAACCTTAAAGGCCAGCTACTTGTACAACTTCTAGATATTCATAACTTAATGTTAAACTTTAGTTAGTAAAGGCTGAAGTACAAATTAACTGGTCAATTAAGAGGGGTGTACATAAAAGACTTAAGTTTACCATAGTGTAAAATGCCAAAAAAAACTGAGGTCTAGAGAAAACATGACTCAACCAACTACCACTGAACCACATCCCTAGTTCCATTCAGTTTAAAATGTGACTCCATTATACACTTTTGTGGATTAATTTACAATTAATACACAATTTTGAGGAGTTGTATTTAATGGCATTTATAATAGCAAATACTGTCCCCCACATTCACTGACACTAACATGTCTTAGAACTTGTTTTTGATTTGTGAGATGGGGTCTCTCTACACAGCCGGGGCTGTCCTGGAATGTGCTATGTAGATCAGGCTGGCCTTGAACTCAGAGATCCTCCTGCCTCTGCCTCCCAAAAGTTCTGGGATTTAAGGCATGTGCCACCACGTCCAGCAGAACTATTTTAATACAATGCTAAGAATTCTAAAGAAAAAAACAAACAACAACAAAAATACGTTTTATGGAATACGAAATACTTTAGAAACAGTATCTAAAGTTCAAACAAATGTTCTAAAATAAAGTTTAAGCATAATGAACACAAAAGCTAGCAAAACTACCAAAATGTACAATATCCAGTGGTATTTCTGGATTACCACCACACTGTGGAAGCAACCACGAGACTTGACATTTCAAAACATACCGCAAGGAATACTGAGTGAAACTAAGTCAGTGTTAAAACAGTAATAATAGTGGGAGCTTTACTCTCTTCAAAGTGTGCTGCCTTTAGTAAACTTCAGAGAAAACAATGTGCTGCGCTCATGGCAAACAGCTTACAACTGAAGTCTAACATCATCTCAGTCAAAGGTTTCATACCCGCAGAAAGTGGGTCAATGTTACTTGTGGGTAGATTACTAGTGCTGAGAATGTAAACTTAAAATAGTTATTCATCTTATCCAATAGACAAATCTGTTCTGCTTACACATAGGTCTATCAGTTATACGTCATGCAAACCAATGGTACCAGTTTTTAGACTGTTTTTGAGTAGTTTCACAATTAAGTTTCCTGCATCCCACAAAAGGGCCTTCTGTTCAAGTTTCCAGGGGCCTTTCAGCCAGCGGAAGTGTTAGTGACACCTTCTTCAATAGCACACCTGAAAGCCAGCTGACTACAAGTATTGACGCACTGAAGGAAACAATGTCAATCAATGAGCATGGCTCTGAGATTTCATTCTCCAACGTGACCACAGCAAGTTTACCGACAACCATGTTCACCAAAACGTGTTCACCGCATGTATTCTTCTCTGATTATGGCTGTTAACAGAGTTATTACTAAGGCCTGTATGTGAACAGAACCATCACTACAAAATGCTCCGCGGAAGATGGAGGGTAATTAATGAAGGTTAAAAATGATTAGAAGCTAATGTAAATAGGATGTAAGACCCCCCCACCCCCACCCCAGGTGAAACACACCTAGTGCAGGCTTGCTGCTGTTACGAGAGTAGCAAGTTAACCCAGATCATGAGTTCTTACCTTCCACACAGTTCCATTTAATAACTAGGAACGTGCGCGCACTTGCGCGCGCGCGCACTTCAGCGCTTCACATCTGTAAGGTACTGTGAAAATGAAGGATACAACCACTGCCACACACGGGGCCCTCACACTCCCTGCCCTGAGTGGCCTGGATCTCTGCTGGGTTCACCCTGTTTTCATGCCATCCACTTACCAAGAAACACAGCTGTGGCCAGTTGTGGATAAAATATCTATACGTATAAATGGAGTAGGGTTCTGACAGATCTTTGGTGATCAGTCTCATGATATCAGGCATTTGGAGCTCGGATTCATAGCGGACGTATCGTATCGTCCGATCCTCCCCGGGCTCGGCCTCCCGGCCCAGGGAGCTCCTTAGACTGCAGCCGGCGGTCAGAGACGAAGACAGCAGCCGCACCTGCTCGTCCTCCTCCTCATCCGGCTCGTTGCCCTCCGCCAGTCCGTTGCGAGCCGCCGCGGGGTCGCTGGCTGCCGCCGCCGCGCCGCCCGCCGCCGCCGTCTCTGGCCGGTCGGGGAGCGCAGTTCTTGCATTGTTGGGGACCGAGTAGGGAGGTCTCTCCTCTGGGTGTCCCCCGGCTCCTTTTGTGGCAGTCACTTTGGGGGCCCCGTCGGGGACGGCCGCCTCCGCTGCACTCAGAACCTTACTCTTGAGGGTCGCCGCGGCCCGGAGGTGTCGCAGTTCTGGGCCGATCAATCCGTTGAGCTGCTGCTGCTGCTGCTGCTGCTGCTGCTGCTGCTGCTGCTGCTGCTGCTGCTGCTGCTGCTCCTGAGGCAGCTGCGGGCAGCGAAGGCAAGAACGCGCCTTGGTCGTGCTCCCCGCCTCGCCGCCCGCGGGGCTCCCGCAGCCGCCTTCGTGCTCCTCGTCGTCCTCCTCGTCCTCGCTGCAGCAGGCGAGTGCAGCCCCCGCCGGGAACGGGCAGCGGGGCTCGGCCGCCGCCGGGGCCGCAGGCGCTGGTGGTGGGAGGAGGCTGCTAGGCCCAGGCGGTACCTCCGCCATCCTAGAAGCGACACAGCCGAGAGAGGAGGCCATGAGAGGCGGCCGACCGGCGCCAGGCAGCGCCGACTGGCGGGCCGGGGGCGGCCGAGGCGGGGGGAACAAAGGCAGAAACCGTCCCTCACCGAGTGTCCCCAACGCCGCGCCGCCCCCACGCCGCCGTGCCGGCCACCGTCCCCGGCCGCCGAGCCCCGCCGCCGCCGCCGGCCGTGTCACCGCCCCCCACCCGCCCCTCCTCGCGGCTCACCCCGCGCCGCTCCCGCCGCCGTTGCCGCCGCTCCTCTCCCTCAGCCACCGCCGCAGCCGCCTTTGCCGCTGCCGCTCCGCCGCCGCTACCGCCGCCGCCGCCGCCGCCGCCGCCGCCGAGACTCCCACCCGCCGCCGCCGCCGCCGCCGCCGCCGCCGCCGCCGTAAAGCGCCTCGCCTGTTACCCCGGGTAAAGTTTCCTGGGCCAGGCTTTACGACACTTCCCTGCCTGCCGGCTGCCGGGCCAGAAAAAGGGGCGTGGAGGGAGGTGACCTGTGCAGGGGCGGGGCCCGCGGTGTCTCCGGGGGGCTTCCGGGAGGCAGCGCGCCGGGGGGTGTGGCTCCAGCCTGGGGTTCCTGGCCCCGGAAGTCGCCAGGGCAGCCTCCAGGGTGGGCCGGGCTGGGCCCGGCGGGGCGCTCCGAGTGCTGCGGCGCGGCGCGGCGGCGGCGGCGGGCGGCGGCGGCGCGGCGGCGGCGGCGGCGGCGGCGCGGCGAAGGCGGCGGCTTGTGGACCAGCCTGTCGCCAGCCCTTCTCCAGGGCCTTTTCGCAGCTGCACAATTGACAACTTTTGCTCCGACCTGGCGCGTGGGGCAGCGAGCAGCGGCTACAAAGGTAGCAAACCCCGGGCCTGGACGGCGAAAAAGAGGGACTTGAAAGCATTGAGCTGTGGAGACAGCGTCTTGCAATAGGAAGGAACCTCATTATCCTGTTGGGACAAGAGAACGGCTAGTCGTCTTCCAAAGTTCCTCTTGCCCTATTACTCCGTCCCGAAAATTGGAGGCGTAAACGTGGCTAACAGGTGCTGGACAAGTACAGGCACACCTGGAGTGAAAGTGACAGAGATGGTGGTGGCTAAGAAGCACATTACTAATCTGTGATTGTAATTGTGTTAGGTTGGGAAGCACCGGGAAAGAGTTCACGGGATCCTCCCATGTGACTCGCATGCTAAGCAGGTGTGGAAGACCAGAGCCTCAGCATGCATTTGAGCATGTGGCTCACCTCCGTCTGCTCTAGTCCACAGCTGGTAGTTTGCTGCATAGCTGAGCTGAAAGGCACAACGGTCGTGTAAATAACTCACTTCCATATGAATCAAGTTATTTGTTTTTTGTTTTTAAGTTGTTTGTAGGGCCTGGAGAGATGAGTTAGTGGCTAGGAACACTTGCTGCTAGGTTTAGATTCCTAGCACCTATGTGACAGGTCACAAACAGTCTGTAATTCCAGGTCCAAGGGATGCTACCTCTTCTGGCCTCCAAGGACATCAGGAATGCATATGGTGCACAGACATGCGTACATACAGGCATAACACCCATACATGTTTAAAAAACAAAATGTATTAAAATAGTTTTTTATTTATTTGAACTGGTTTATAGAGTTAGTCAAATGTGCCCAAGATTAATGTTTTCAGAGATAGGTTTCTATGGCAGGTGTTGCAATTTTGTGTCATCTAAAAAAAAGAGCTGCACTAGTCGGCACATGTCTAGAATCCTAGTTCTCAGGAGGCAAAAGGCTCAGGAATTCAAAGTAAATCTGGACTGCATAGCAAAGCTGTATCTAAAAATAAGTAGAACATAAAAATAATAATTTTCAGTCGGGTCGCGGTGGCTCACACCTTTAATCCCAGCACTCTGGAGGCAGAGACAGATCCCTGTGAGTTTGAGACCAGCCTGATTACTGAGAGAGTTCCAGGACAGGCTCCAAAGCTACAGAGAAACCCTATCTCAAAAAACCAAAATAATAATAATAATTTTCAAGTAAGATGGACTTGCACTGTGGTGTGGTTTTAGACACAGGAGTTGCAATCCTTTTCACTAAGGATATTAAAGGACTCTGACACTTCTCGTGGAGAGATTCAGCCTCTAAAGAAAATAAAATGTGTAATTATTTGCCAGGTATTGTGCAAATTGCCCTCTATACATTATGAATTTGTGTCCTGTGGAAGTACATTCCTGTACAAACAGGCATGAAAACACTTGTATATTTTAGTCTTATCTGTAATATGGGGGAAACTCCAACTAAGTAGTTACAAATTTGAAAATGGCTAAATAAGCTTGTGTGTGTGTGTGTGTGTGTGTGTACACGTGTGCATGCATGCATAGTCACTTTTGTGGGCACAGGTATTTGCATACATGTGGACACGACACTGATGTTAGAAATCTTCCTCCTTCACTCTCCTGTCCTAGTCTTCAATTTAGAGTCTCTCGATTGAACCCAGAGCTCACCAATAGAGCTAGTTTGGCAAAGCAGCTTGCTCCAGAGATCTCTCTTCTCTTCCTTCTCAGGCTGAATTACAGGAGTGCTGCGGTACCTGCCCAGCATTTACATAGGTTCTGGTGATCTGAACTCAATAGAGTTCTCTTGCTGTCATAGCAATCTAACCATCTCCCCACCCTAAATTAAAAACTATTAGTGTTTAACTATGCTGTTGTTTTTAAAGGTTGGAAGAGGTATTGCTATTAGTATTCTCCTAGCTCCTATGACTGCTTTGCAAATTACTCCCACAGTTATTCACTATAAAATAATCATTTGTTGTGTGCTCTGGCTAGCCTTATGTCAACTTGACATAAGCTAGAGTTATCTGAAAGGAAGGAACTTCAATTGAGAAAATGCTTCTATTAGATGAGGCTGTATGCAAGCCTGTAGAAGGGCATTTCCTTAATTAGGTTTTGATGGGGGAGGGCCCAGCCCATTGTGAATGGTGCCATCCCTGGGATGGTCAGGGTTCTGTTAAAAAAAAAAAAAAAGGCCAAGCAAGCTATGAGGAACAAGCCAGTAAGAAACATACCCTTCCATGGCCTCTGCTTTAGCTCCTGCTTTAGCTTATTTGAGTTCCTGCCTTAACTCCCTTCAGTGATGGACTACATTGTGGAAGTGTTAACCAAATAAACCTTTTCTTCCCCAAATTGCTTTTGGCCATGGTGTTTGATCACAAGCAGTAGAAACACTAAGACATGCTTGTGCCAGGATAGTGGGGTATTGCTGTGACAGACCTGACTTTGGAACTTGAGACTAGAAATGCCAGCTCAGTGAAGTGTTGTGTAGGAGCTTGGGAGATAAGAATATTGAGAGTGGTGCAGATTAGGAAGGCCTGGCTTGTGAAGTTTCAGAGGGAAGCAAAGACTACTGAGCCATTTGAGTTCAGACTTTTGTGGTTCTGGTTAGCTGGTGCAGAAGAATCAGCTGTGATTAACAAGATCCCGGAACTACTAAAGTGAAATCTTTGCTGAAATACTCCATTGTGGTTGGCTGGAGCTGAGAAATTACCAGTGATTGAGACCAGCATTGTTGAGGTAAAATCTTCTGGGGAGTGTTCCCTGAGAGCACACAGAAGCTGTGTTCTAGACCTGGCCAAGATGGTAGCGAACCAGTTTTGGAGTTTCAAAGGCATGAAGGCATGGAGAGAAGCTGAGGCTCACCACTGGGAGAGGCCATTGGTGAAGGTGAAGCATCCACTGATGCTTCAGCTCTCACTAGAGCTGAAGACCCAGGATTGTGGGGTATGCAGAGAATTTGCAGCTTGACACTGTGAGGAGAGCCTAGGAGAGGCTATTGGTGAAATTGCAGCCCGATCAAAGCAGAAGACCCAGCATTTTGGAGATGACCACCAAGAACAGCAGTAGCTATGGAGTGGAGTCATTTAGAATCTAGAAGACAAACTATGTGTGCTGCAGAGGACAGAGCAGGAAAAACAATCCAAGCCCTTTAGAGGAGCTCAGATGATCATGAGGGTCCCAGACATTGGACAGTGTGTTGTTCACATTGTTGGAGGTTTGGTTTTGCTTTGTTCAGACTGTGACTGTGCCCTGGTTCTTCCCTCTTGAAGCAATAAAGTACTTAATTTATTTTTTATTTTACAGGAGCCCACAGTTGGGACTTTAAACTTAAATATATATATTTTAAAAAAAGACAGAAAAAGATATTTTGGAGTTTTACAGAAAATTTGGATTTCAAAAGACGATATTTTTAAAGGGACTGAAATTTTAATGTTTGAATTTGTAAAGACTGGAACTTTTTAAAAAAAAGATTGTTATTTATTATGTATATAGTCTTCTGCCTGCAGGCCAGCAGAGGGCACCAGATCTCACTCAAGGTAGTTGTAAGCCACCATGTGGTTGCCGGGAATTGAACTCAGGACCTCAGGAAGAACAGTTGGTGCTCTTAACCACTGAGCTATCTCTCCGGCCCAAGACTGGAACTTTTAAATTTTTAAGATTTTATTTATTCTGTATACAACGTTGTGCTTCCATGTATATCTGCACACCAGAAGAGGGCACCAGATCTCATAACGATGGTTGTGAGCCACCATGTGGTTGCTGGGAATTAAACTCAGGACCTCTGGAAGAGCAGTCGGTGCTCTTGACCTCTGAGCCATCTCTCCAGCACAAGTTATTAATATTTTTAATGTGAGGTCTTGGGGATGAATAAGGAAGGAAAGGTTGTGAGTTAATAATGATGTGTTTTGTGTGACAAATTGAGAAGGGGCCAGCTGTGCCTCATAGTTTTATGCCAGCTTGACACAATCTAAAGTCATGTCAAAGGACTGTCAGCTGAGAAATGCCTCCATAAGATAAGGCTGTAGCTGGGCAGTAGGGTCCCAGTGCTAGCAAGGCAGAGGCAAGAGGATCTCTGTGAGTTTGAGGCCAGCCAGGTCTACAGAGAGAGTTCTGGAACAGCCAGGAATACATAGAGAAACCCTGTCTCAAGAGAGAGAGTGGAGGAAGGGAGGGAGAAAGGCTATAAGGCATTTTCTTAATTAGTGGCTAATGTGTGAGGGCCCAGCCCATTGTGGGTAGTGCCATCCGTGGGATGGCAGTCCTGGGTTCTATAAGAAAATGGGCTGAGGAGGCCAGTAGGCAGCACCCCTCCATGGCCTCCACATCAACTCCTGCCTCCAGGTTTCTACCTTGCTTGAGTTCCTGTCCTGATTTCCTTCAGTGATAGACTACATTGCATAATTATGAGCCAAATAAACCCTGAAGTTGGTTTTTGGTCATAGTGTTTCATTGCAACAATAGAAACCCTAACTAGGACAGGTCGGCTCAACTGCGCGTGGAGCATGGAAGGACCGCCGCACTCACGTACCCCGCACTCACGTACCCGGCGGTCATGGCGATGTTGTAGAAGGTGAGCCAGGCGGTGGCCAGCAGGAGAAGAGAGGGCCCACATGTCCGCGGTCCCTTAAGAACCCTCTTTACGTCACTTTAGACTTCCCCTCACCCCGCCCTCACGGTCGTGTTCAGGCACACCTGTCCGGGTTACCTGGGGCGGGGCTAGAGTGTCTCCCTACACAGGCCATTTTGGAAAATTTGAGTTGCTATAGGCATTTACATGGAAAGGTTTCCTAAAACCAAGCTGGTGAGCCACACCTGTAATCTCAAATTCAAGACCAACCTAGTCTATATATACATGGAGTTCCAGGCTAGACAGAACTACCTAAGGAGACTCTGTCTCAAACACAAAAGCATAGCCCCCAATACCTTATGGGAAGCAGAAATAAGGTATGAGAATATGACATAATCCTGTTTGTCCTCTTCAAAAAAACTCAAAATGAATTTCCAAACCTAGGCCTAGTGGCATACACATGTAGTCCTAGCATTTGAGAGGCTGAGATAGGAAGGTTGCAAGTTCGAAGCCAGCCTTTGTTACACAGACAGTTGAAGTTAAGCCTGGGCTACATGGTGTGACTCTGTCTTGAAAACAGCAATATAATCATCACAACAATCATATTTTCGAACATATGAACACACTGTTTAAAGATCTACATTTTTCAGGCTAGATACAGTGGTGCCCACCTACAATCCCAGGGCTTGGGGAGAGAATCATGAGTCTGAGTCAGCCTGGGCTGCACAATGAGAGTCTATCACACAAATGAGCATATATAGGGGCCTGGAGAGATGGCTCAGTGGTTAAGAGCACTTGTGCTCTTACAGAGGACCCAATTTGGTTCCCGGCACTCACATGGTGGCCCCCAACAATCTATGACTCATTCCAGGGAATCTGATGCCTTCTTCTGACCTCGTTGGTACCAGTTGTGCACATTGTGCATATACATACAGACATGCAAGCAAAACACTCATACACATAAACAAATCTAAAAATGTTAAGTAAATTATATAGACACACACCCCACACACATATATATATACATATATATATATATATATATATATATATATATAATGTATATACACACACACTCACACGCACACCACATGTATGTGTTTCAAAATACATAGTTCCTAAGCATTACCTGGGAGTTTGGCCAAAGGAACATGATCTTTTCAAATCATGAAAGATGATGTCCAAATGGCTTCACACAATCCTCGGAGAATGTTTAAGGGAAACTCTCACTTAGAATATGTAGCTTCGCCTTTCTCTTTGGAAGGGAAACTCAGAATATGTAGCTTAGCTTTTCTCTTTGGAATACCGCTATATCCTAAAACACAGATGACCCCAGTGTAATAAAGAGGGGCAACTTCTCTTCAAGATTTTTCTGTATTGTTGACAATGAATTTGGTCATACTAGGTGCTGATTGGATGTTGTCTCTCAAAAGTTATTTTCAAAAAAAAAAAAAATCAGAATTATGGTCCAGGGAGAAGGTTCATAGGGTATAGGAGTTACTGCCAAGCCTGATGACTTGAGCTCAATCTCAGGAACATGTATAGTGGAAGGAGAGAAATAACTCCCATAAATTGTAGTCTGACTCCAAATATGAGCTGTGACAGACATAGGCCTCACCACACACACACACACACACACCCTAAATAAAACGTTACCAAAAAAAGTGAGGTTTGGTTTTTTGTTTTGTTTTGTTTTTGCTTTAGAATCATGAAGACCTCCTTAAAGCCAGGAACTGTTATTTTGTATTTCCCATCAGTCTTGAATTCTTATAGTAACAAAGTAAATTCTGGCTTCCTTTACACTTAGGCAGAAATGTTTCTGACATCTGAGCTCCAATGAGTTCTCTTTGTAATCCTGTATTAACATCTCAGTAATGACCTTCTGGGTCAGGTGACATCTCTTGGAAGTCTGCTTTTCTACTTAGGAATAGTTTCCTTTTCTACTTTTGACTTGACATGGTGATAACATAATGTTGTCACACAGAAATAGAACTAATTCACTACAATGCTGCAGGCATATTTGCCTGCTGTGAAATTCTACAAAGAAAGCTACCTGCCTGAGCAAAGACTTCACAGGAAAAGAAATGGCCTAAGAGCAGGGAAGTGACACCACTACTCCTCTATCTGGGTAATTGGCATTTTCATCGCTTTGTAATATCCTATGATGCAGTAGTCACTTAAAAAACAAAAACAAAAACAACAAAAAAAACTACTTGTTGTTCTCTTGAATAACAAAAGGACACAACTTAAATTATAGAAGAAAAACACTCTCCTCATTAAACCAGTTAAAATGACCAACAGCAATTTCAAAAACCACATCTTAAAGCTACTTGCTGGAATTTCCCTGGAAGAAGAAAAGTTCTTCTTTCCCAAGTCTCTCTATCAGCAAGACATTTTTTCTTTTTTTGTCTAGGTTTAGAGGAGAAACTGAGCTGTGTACCGACCTGCATGGCAACTGTGGGAATGAAGACATTAATAATGAAAAGGAACTTTCAGTTCCCTTAACTCAGCAGGATGACACGATGTGCCATAGGCGCAAACACTGAATAATTTAAGTATTTGTGTAGTTTTATTTTACATGTCATATGGTTCTTAATCCTACTAATCTTATCTATTATACATAAAGCGCTGGATGTGTGCGTCCTCAACTTTCTTTATTCTCATGGAAAGAATGGACATATCTCAAATCTGAGGTCTATATAATTTAGCCGAAGGATGAATATTAGTAAAACAGTAATTTTACTCCCCTAACCTTGTACACTCTGAGGGTCCCAGTTTAAAGTGCTTTAATTAACATTGAGTCTTCCCTTTGAATTGAGGGCTTGGGGTGGTGGTCTGTTCTTTAACCTTTTGCCTTCCTTGAGAACAGTAATTGGCAGTCTCCACCGCAGGCAGGGTCCAGAGGCCTCAGAAGCAGACAGGGTTATGCTCAAATAGCACACTTCCCGTTACTTTCAACCTTGTACTAATTTCACAACCAGCCTACAGACCTGGATACAGGGCTGATGAGAGGCCTTGGGGAGAACTGCCTTTACTTCATTTGAAAGCTGTTGAAAATTATTGGTCTCTAATTTAGCAGTGCCCTTAGCTGTTGATACTTCAGAGATTGTTCAGCCAGTCTCTGGGGCTAGTCTCATCCAACCACAGCCGAATCACTGCTGGCTTATCACTCTCCCGCAAGCAACAGCTGCCATTTCACTGAGAAAGCCAACTGTTTCTTAGCTGTGCCTGCCACCGTAGCCAATAAACTTAGCGTATCTGAACTCACCTTCACCTGTTTCCCCCAGGTCAGAGGGTGGGAGGCAGCCCTCCATGATTCACACTCCCTTCACCTTTGAGACTCATGCTGTCTGTTCAGGGTCTCTGCACCTTCCCAGTCATAGTTGCCACCTGAATGTTCCATGTTGCCTAGCCTGGGAACCGTGCCCCAGAGTTTAAACACATGCTCCCTTTGGAAACGCTCCCTTCTCTTGCGCTGTCTCCATTGCCTTTCAATCCACATTCAGCTCCTGCCCCCTTCAAGAGCAGGCCCATCCATCAACTAACGTGTTGTTGTCTAGCTCCTTCTCTCTGCTAACATCCCTCTGGCAATAGTCACCTGCTGTGCTCTCCAGAGCTGGATCTTTCACCTCCTTCGTGCTTCTCTCTGTTTGTCCCTCTGTGGCATTTCTTCCTGCCATGCCCTTCAGGAGATTTTGTTTTCTCTTGGTGTGTTAGTCCATTTTCCATTATTTTCTTCTAGTAACAAATTCAGTTCAAAATATTCAATTAACGGTGATTGTTTATATGAATTTAGAGATGCATTCTTTGAAGTTCCCAAAATGTGCCAACTGATTTCTAGCCGCCATGGCTGTGCTCATGAAACCGTCAGTGCCTGGAACCATCACTCTAACCTCTAGTCCACGCCTTGTGGTTTACACAGGTGCACACACTTCCCCATGGACAACCAACCTCTATACGCTCTAGATGTCTAAGCTTGCACTTCTTTTGGAACATCGCTTTGTTTGTCTGTCTGTGACTTCAAGAAAAGAATTTGTAAAAAAAAAAAAAAAAAAAAAAAAAAAAAAAAAATGTATGTATTTTTATGGATGTCTTGCATCATGAGCATGTATGTAGTACCTGTGGAGGCCATAAAAGAATGCCAGACCCCCTGAAGCTGAAGTTAGAGACCTATATAAGCCACCACATGAGTGCTGGGAACTGAACCCCGGGTCCTCTGCAAGAACAAGTGCTCTCTCACAGAGCCTTATTTCTAGCCCCTATGAAGATTCCTTAAGGGTAAGAATTGGTTGTGCAATGCATTTATTCTAAAGTAATGGGTGCAAGGTTGAGTTGTTTTACATCTTTTAAGAATGTAGCCCTAGGGCTGGAGAGATGGCTCAGAGGTTAAGAGCACTGTCTGTTCTTCCAGAGGTCTTGAGTTCAATTTCCAGCAACCACATGGAGGCCCACAACCATCTATAGTGGGACCTGATGCCCTCTTCTGGCATAAAGGTATACATGCAGATAGACCACTCATACATAAAAATGAATAAATAAATCCTCAAAGGCTGGAGAGAAGGCTCATCGGTTAAGAGTATCTTCCAGAGGCCCTGAGTTCAATTCCCAGCAACCACATGATGGGTCACAGACATCTAAAATGAGATCTGGAGCCCTCTTCTTCTGGCCTGTAGTTGTACATGCAGGCAGAACACTATATACATAAGTAAATCTTAAAAAAAAAAAAAAAAAAAAAGAAAACGAAGAATGTAGCTCTCAGCCCGGTGATGGTGGTGGTGGTGGTGGTGCTGGTGCTTTTTAATCCCAGCACTTCGGAGGCAGAGGCAGGTGGATCTTTGTAAGTTTGAGGCCAGCCTAATCTACATAGTGAGTGAGTGAGTGACAGGACAGCTAAGGCTACATAGAGAGACCCTGTCTTGAAAATCAAAAACCAAAACAATAAAAAAAATTTTAAAAATTGTGTAGCTTTCAATTGGTATAAATATCTTTAACCAAGTTTAATTATATGGGATTTTTTATCACATAGATTATATATTTGGGGCTTAAGATAACATTTCCTAAAATTCATAATTTACAGATAAAAATTTATCATTAAAACGAACCTTTTGGAAGCCATGTTTACAATAAAACAGCAGTGTATATGGTTGACTGCATTGTTTTGGCTTCAGGTCACCATAGCCTCCTTGAAATTTTCTTAGTAAAGGAACATTTTTCAAGCCTGGACAAAGGCTCTGAAAAGGGTAAGTATATTTTATAGACTTGAATGTGGCATTAAAACACAAATCATCTGAAATGAAATACTACAACCTCATTGGAATGGATGGGTCTTTATTCCTAACACATACTTCAATTTGCAACACATTTCTAGTACATGTACAAAACTGCCAATGCAACTGTAGTGAGGAAATAGAACGGTGCCGTAACCTTTCTAGGTAATGTTATTTCTTCACAGTAATGGAAGTCTCCAAAGTATACGGGGCAGCTGCTTCTCAGGGTTCCCACCGGAGAAAGCTTTGAAGTTCCGGGAGTGGCTAATGGTCCCTTTGATCCTCGTAGACTTCTTGCACTTCAAGGAGCTTTGGAGGAGAGCGGTTTTGCTTATCACTGGGACCTATTGTTAAGCAAAAGAAAAGCAACTTCCTAGATTTGTCGAGGTAAGTGGAGCAGGTGAGGGGCTTTTCCTGGCCAGCTGTGGGAGCTGCTACTCAGAGCTTACTGCATCCCTTTAACTCATTTGAAGTAACTGTAAATTGATTAATTGCCGTGAAATTCATGCTACTATAAAGATTTTTTAATTCTTGGCCCTTTAACAAACATGATACATGCTCATTGAGAGAAAACACTAAAAAACGCTAAAGAAAAAAAAATGTTTTTTACACAAAATGGCCCACAGTGACAATTATAGTATAGGTCTTAATTATATATACATAGACACTATGTAGACCAAGCTGGCCTTAAAATAACACAGATCCACCTGCTTGGCCTCCTGAGTGCTGGAATTAAATGTGTGCACCACCATCTACTTCCTATATGTTAAATAAATTCATAATACATTTCATGTGGAAGATAGTTTATTTCAATCATGCAACTTGTATACTTTAAAAAATATCTTTAGAAAGGAGAAACTGAAACAGGCTTTATTCACAGCAAATACAATTGTGTACATAGCTGGGCGGTGGTAGCATACACTTTTAATCCCAGCACTCAGGAGGTAGAGGCAAGTAGATCTCTGAGTTCTAAGTTCAAAGCCAGCCTGGCCTAGAGAGCAAGTCCAGGACAGCCAAGGCTACACAGAAAAGAAAAGGGGGGTGTATATTTTAAAAAACATACTCCAAAGTTCAAAATCTGAGTATACTTTTCTCTCACTAATTAAACAATTAAATATATGTTGGACATCAATTAATAAGTAGTTAATATTAATTAAAATATATGAACTTTTTGTCTTTAAAGAGTATTTGTAATTACTAATGAATCCTATTTTATTCACTCATTATTAGAGATGTCTTTAAAGTATTAGAGATCAGTCAATGTATCAAAATTGATCCCCCCATAAAACATTTGAAAAACAATTTTAAAGTACAGAGTGGAGTAGTGAGAGAGAGAGAGACAGAGACAGAGACAGAGAGACAGAGAGACAGAGAGACAGACACCAGACACAATAGTCCTATCATCCCCTGGATCACCGCCATCCCAAGATTCTCATATTTATTTCAATATGAAATAAAAATATTTATAGGAATGCTTTGCCAGAGTTGGGCAGAGGTCAAATATAATCAGATTATCTCATTTATTCACCCACTCCATTACATTTAATGAACAACTGTTGCTTTCCTGCTAAGCACTATCAGTGCCCAGGAGAAGAGAATTTAGCTCCACCCTCACAAAGCCCACAATCTGCAGGAAGAGGAGGACAAATAAAAGAGAGTTAAGGGTGGGAGACTGGGCAGCAGGGGTGTGCAGCTTAGTGGTAAACTACTATCCTTGGGTGCACGAGAACCTGGACTCTATCCCCAGCGCCATAGAGACTTCAGCGGCATCAATAAAGGTCTACACTAGGGAGAGTCGTGCCAGGAAGGATGTGAATAGCACGGATCACGAAAACTTCCCAAGGAAAGCACCATTTTATCAGACTTAAAGGGCAGGCAAGAGTTAAACCAGAGAAAAGGCGCATATGTTTTAACCCAACTGACCACCAGAGGGCAGCATGAGGAGGACCAGAATGCCTGAATGAAGATGGCAAGGCAGCTTGAAGAGCTGGATGCAGGTCACCAGGGGTCTTGCTTGTAGCTGCCCTAAAAGAGTTTCAGCTTCATCCCAGGGGACAACACGAGATTTGTTCTTGGCAGTCCGGAAAATGGGCAGGGGTGCAGTGGGGGGTAAGAGATGGGGTTATTGGAAAACGTAGGGTAGAGAGAGCAACTGAGGAGGTCCTACAAGAGGCTGGAGTTGAACTTGGATACCGTCCTTCACTCACTCCATTACATTTAGCAACCAGCCCCATTCAACTAATGGAGGATGCAAAGTGCTTAGTAAAGGCCGCTTTTTTTCTTTACTCTTTTGTGTGCTTGGGGAATCCATTATCTGACTCTATATTCTCCTTTCTCTAAAGCGTCAGGTGTTGGTAGTTAGCAGCCAGTGTAATGCTGGTCTGGGTTTCCTTTCTGAGCTTAAACAGCAGAGCTCAGAATGTGTATCTACAAGAAGAGGGACATTATCTCAGTTCTACCAGCACTCAAAACTGGGTATTTTACCCATCAAAACATTAGTATACATATAAGCTGAGTATAAAAAATACAAAAAAAAATACAGACAAGTGGAAAAATAGAGGGAAACCCATCTATACTGCCATCACCAAATAACAAACATTAATATTTTGAAGCACTGTCTTACTGTTTTTGCTGGTGTTACTTTTGAAGTGTTGGGGATGAAATTCCGGGATTCAGGCATGCTAAGCATGCGCTATACCACGAATCTCTGCCCCAACCTTCTACTTTAGTCTTTAGATCTGGTTTTAGGAGGTTTGCTCAGAAATCACTCTCTCTCTCTCTCTCTCTCTCTCTCTCTGTCTCTGTCTCTGTCTCTCTCTCTCTGTCTCTGTCTCTCTCTCTCTCTCTCTCACACACACACACACAATTTTCTGATGCTTTTAACATAATAGAAGGAAGTTCATTTCAATTAAAATATTACAATAAAAATTAAACATTGATATACTTAGTTGTATGTGAGTACCTGCATGTAGGTATGTGTACCACATATATGCCTGGTACCTGCATAGCCCAGAAAAAGGTGTCAGGTTCCCCAGAACTAGAGTTACAAGATGATGCGAGCTTTCATATGGATGTTGGAAACCAAACCCAGGTCCTCTACAAAAGCAGCAGGTGCTCTTAACCACTAAACAATCCCTCCAGCCCCTATGATAAAATGTTAATGGTGTAAATCATCTCACTCTGTGATTATTGTCCACTCTAATTCAACATGGAACCATGAGTAATTACCAATGTTTTTTATTGTAAATAAAGCTATCAAAAACAGTTTGGACATAAGATTGGGGGAGGGGGTTTAGGATTGTACTTTTAAGATAATAGCTAGAAGCAAATCTAGGTTCATAATTCAAAGTTCTAATTTGATTTGCTAAATAGATGTACCAGTTAATTGTGGTGGCATGCAGTGTATTCCCAGCATTTGGAAGGCTGAAAGGGAAATGGGGAGTTTGAGGCCAGCCTAGACTACACAATGAGACCCTGCCTCAAAAACTAGAGCTGGGGATGTAACTCAGTGGTAGAGCACTTGCCTAACCAAAGGTTGGATGCTCATCCCACAAAAAGTATGTGTGTGCACATGTATGCACTTGTGTGTATGCATGTATGTGTGCATGTGTGTGCATGCATGTGAACCAAATTTACCTTTCTACTGGCAACGTATGAGTGCCTGCTTTAATTAGACATCATTAAAGAAAAGTTAGCTCACTGAATACACAATGAAAAAACTTTAAATAATAAAAATATGAATGTTTTATATCCATAGTAGCTGAGAAAGCAAAGAGAGAAACCAATTGGAGATATTAAGGCAAAGTCTCTCTGATAGGCTAATTGGATGCATCTTCCATCACTTGGGTAGTATTGAGACTCAGTATCTGCTTGAAATTCCTTGACATTAATTGTGGGGCAGGAATAAAGTATGTAACTATTTCTCCTTGATTCTGGTTCTCCTTAATATTAGGCCATAGTATTTTATAAAAGATGTTGGGTGTTAACCTCATTTAACAAGTCATAACACCGATCTGTGTCATTTTTCATTGTTTAGTTTTAAAGTTAATTTAGCAGTAAATTAATCTTAGCTAGAAAAGTGAGAAACATTAAATCAATAAAAGTGATAATGATTCAGCTAGAGAAAACACAAGAGGGCAATCTTGCACAGCAATAAAATGTTTGCATAAGATGAAAAATAAGTCAATATTGTTAATCAACTGTGGGTTTTTTTTTCTTCTCCAACTGTGGGTTTTTCAATAGAAGATGCTTACAGTCTTATTAATATGTATTGTCTTGTTGTTAACTTATGGAAGGGTAAATTTGCAAGGAAATGTATCATGGATGTCCATATAATGAATTCTGTATTGGAATTGTGCTGACCTTGTTTGTAAATCTATTTTTATTTGACTACTGTATATGTTGGCTTCAATTTTTAGAAAAGCAAGGAGCTAGATATGATATATAAGGCATAAAACAATTCTTTTTTTCTGTAGGACTGGTATAAATATCACACACATATAAAAGTGGAACTCTGTGTGTGTGTGTATGTGTATGTAATAAGGGAAATAAGACACAAAGGGGGTGAAGAAATGGGCTCTACACCCAAAGTAAGTTATGGTAGAAACTGAGGATACAAATCCACCATTAGCTGTGGTGCTACATTGCTTTTTTTTTTTTTTTTTTTTTGTATCAAGTACTTGGTCATTGAATCTTAAGCTGTTCTTCTATCGATATTATCAGAAAGACACCTGTTCTACTCACCCATCTCCCCATGCTATTTGCCATAGGAGCTCCAAATCTGTTTAGATATGGTGCCTAGGAGGCTGGATTTTCATCTGCAGACCAACATCTAGGAGGGCCTTTTCATGCTCAAGGGTGTTATCACTGGAACTTGCCATTTTCTCATGGCCTTCATTTCTAGACCATTTAACTTGAGTGGCAGGAGACTCTTAGGAAGTGACTAAAGACCATGCACTTTATTTTCCTTTTTTAGTGATTTATTAATTTATTTAATTAAAAAAATAGCCTTGGGCTGGAAAGATGGCTTAGGGGTTAAGAGCCTGTACTGCTCTTTCAAAGGATCCAAGTTAAGTTCCCAGCATGCTCATGGCAGCACTCAACCACCTGTAACTCTAGCTACAAGGGATATGACTCTCTTCTGGAATCTGTGGGCACCTGTATTTATGTGCACACACCCCTTACCCCACACATATAATTAAAACAACAAAATGAATAAAAAAAATGAAAGTCTTACTGGGCCTGGTAGCACAGGCCTATAATCCTTGAATTAAGGAATTGAGGCAAGAGAACAGCCTAGGCAACAGAGTGAGACCTGTCAAGTACTTTGTCCAGTGTGCTGTCCAGTTCTGCAAGAGCACATTTCAAGTAAGGCCTGTTGGCAAGCCTTGTGACTATTCCCTCTCTATAGAAGAGCAACTATTGAGCCTCTCAATCAGACAGCACAGCTCATTGAACCTGAAGCTGTTTGCAGGATGGACTGGATGGGGAAACATGTGGATGTGGAAGACCAGAGAAGAATCCATTGCCATTGTAATTGCTAACTCTAAGAGGTCAGGAAGCAAACCTTGAACTTCCAAAGTAGGGAATCTCACTGGTTCTGAGACCCTCCACAGCCTGGCTATGAGGCCATAAAAGGGCAGCTTCTTGTGATTTGCATGGTCCCAAGGTCCACATGGGTCTCTCCATCAGAAACATTGCTTGCAGTATACTTTTCCCTTTGTCCATCTGACTGGGTTGCTTTGAAAGTCTCGGGGTAGTGATGATGTATAGCATCTGCTCTAAATGAGACCCAGGGGTTGTTTATGACTCTTTGGAAGGCCTTTTTGATTCTTTTCCATGGCATTTTCAGATTGCTACGCAGAAACATCTCGCGTCAGGAAATAAAATTGAAAAGCGTCTTCTCATTTAAGTTCTTAAGAGCTTTTCTGCATCTTTTTCCCCCCTCAAAGGGGCGTATAAAAGTGGGTTAATGGCCGAATTAAGCAGCGCCAGCCAGGCAGATATTGTGTGCGTCTGCGGAGGAAGCGTCCACCCGCCGCTCGCCATTGTGCTTTGCCTCGGAGATGCTTACAATTATGGAGGGGATCCAGCAACAAAAGAAAATAAAAGTCACCAGAAATAGATGAAAAGTACCATTGTGTTCAGGAGCATGGACGGTGCGCATTTCAGAACGTCCCGTTTTCTGCCCTGAGAAGAGGAGCTAGGTGTGCTAGTGGGTATCAACCATGTTGTTAGTCTGAGCAATCTCCCGCTTTGGGACTCTTTCCTTGAGGGCATGGAACACATTTGGAATTACATTGGTCCCTTTGTTCAGATAAATCTATCCTGGGCTCCGTCTTTCACAGGAGTTGGCTTTCAATTCCATGTAGCCGCTTGGCTTGATCCTTAGCTCTTTCTGGTACATGAACACAATACAAGGTAGCAATACACAGGCAAAGAACCAATGAGAGTGAAACCCTGGGAACTGGGTGGGTTCCCTGGGACACCCTCAAGCTTACAGTCAGAGGACTACCATCTTGCAGAGAAGAAACCTGTAAAAACCGGGGAAATCCAAATGCCAATGCTAAAACCTGCCTTGAAGCACCTGCTTGTTACACGTGAGAGCAGCCATGTGTGCTCAAGGTTTGTAGCATCCCACTAGGAGGCCAAGCCAGTGCAGCAGGCTGAGTGCTGATTGCAAGATGGTCCTGGCAGCAAAACTGAGTCCAAAGTGTAAAAAATAAAATGAAATGTTGGTTCCTAAACTAGGCACTCTCAAATGACCTTTTCTCAATCTGGGGCCATGAATTTGAGCTGCATCCATTGTCCTCTGGAAGAGTTAGCCATCTGTTTACTGAGAGGAATTTGACTTTAATATCAAAAAGGCTTTTATACATATGGCTCTATGGTTAGTTCAGCATTGTTAGTACTTTTTGTTGGCAGGAGCTAGAGTATTCCCTAAGCTATGTATTTCTCTTCCAGAATGATGATGATGATGATGATAAATGTGACCCTCTTAACAGCAAACATTAGGATAGGAAAATCTATAGAAATGATGCTTTATATATAAATAAAAAGCATAAAGAACTTTTACTGTTGTATTCAAAAACACTGAGGGGCAAAGGCCATCTTTAAAAGTGCTGTCTGTAAGATAAAGTGATGGGAAATAAGAAGCAGTTAGGGTTCCATTTTCTATATATTATGAGTACTCAGGAAATATATTTATTTAAAGAAACAGATCTGGGGCTGGAGAGATGGCTCAACAGTTAAGAGCTCTGGCTTCTCTTCCAGAGGGCCTGGATTTGATTCTCACCAGCCACATGGCATCTGTGGGCATCTGATGTCCTCTTCTGACTTCCAAGGCACCAGGCATGCTTGTGATGCACAGACACACATGCAAGCAAAACACCCGTATGCATAAGACAAAATATTAATGGGTATGGGAGTTGGCGACACAGCTTAAAGATTAAGAGCATTTACTGCTCTCTTGGAGAAAACCAAAGATGGCTCACCACTACCTATAACTCTATCTCTGCCCTCTTCTATTCTCGTTGGGTACTGCACACACACACTTAAAAGTAAAACTTAAAAAATGGATATGGCTATACTAACACATGCACAGATATATCAACAACTCACTCTACTAAGCTTTGTAGAAAAGTCCTTTCTCATTTCCCTCTTTCCTTTTTATTTTCTTGATTTTGGTTGGTTTTCCTTTTGTTTCAATTTTCATTTGTTAAATTTTCTTCCTTTTTTTCCTTTCATTCCCCACCCCCCAGAGACAGGGTTACTCTGTGTAACCCTGGCTGTCCTAGAACTCGCTCTGTAAACCAGACTGGCCTCGAACTCACTGAGCTCCTCCTGCCTCTGCCCCCTCAGTGCTGGGATCAAAGGTGTGCACCACCACTAACCGGCTTCTCCTTTCATTTCCTTTTTCCTCATTACTTTCTCCATCACATTTAGTACCTATGACTCAAATGTAAGAGTTAGTAAATATTTCAGAAAATATTACACATACTTCAAATTGCTCCTAACTATCTGAAACATAATCTCCCAAGCCCTGTACCTGTTAAAATTAAACACACACACACACACACACACACACACACACACACACACACATTAAGAAATTGATCTGATTTCCCCCCTTATCTCTATTTTGCTTAAAGTCTCAGACAGGCAACTCTACCTGTCTTACAAATGTCATAATGTAAACATAAAGGGAAGCCATGAGATAAGCACCTGAAAATCAGCCTGTAAAGAATCATGGCGCTTCAGTTGGAGTGTTGTTCTTGCTTTGCTACTACCAAGAACAGCACATTTGGCAAAATAGTTGCTCATCTTAGCCCACTTTCATTCATAGGAATATGGACATCACAGAATAAGAATGGCTTGTGATAGGAAATACAACAATCATTTCTAGGAAAGAAAAATGCTACTTACGGATCAAAGCAAGACACATGCTATAAGAGGGAGCATGGAAACTTCAAAGGATGATACCAGTACAGCTGTGACCCTGCTTTAAGGCAAAGACTTGCAAGAACTCAAGCCTCCTGAGAACATTCCAGATTAGCTTCTCAGTTGGACAGAAAGCAATTAAAGGCTATGAAAGGGGCAGTAGATGGAAATCACAAATTCATCTCCAAAATATTCTTTCTCTCTAGAACTCATTTCTCAGATAAAAGTTTGACTGGGCACTCAGCATTTTCCCCCAGGAATTGAGTCTACTAAATTATAAATATTCTCATGGAGGATGAATAGCAGACATAATGGAGTTATAATGCATAAATGCACTAAATATCAGAGGTTACACCAGAAGGAGCTGTTATTCTTTCCTTAAGGCTTTGATTCATAAAACCTCACCAATTCTCCATATTTCCACTTATTTTGCTCAAGAATCAAGTCTAACTCATTGCCATCTTCTTCCCCCAACTATCTAAAAGTTCTTGTGAGTGCTTCCAGGAGGACATCTTTATTGCAGGCAGACTGGGGTGCAGATAAAGCATTGTTTGGAATTTATATTTCAATACAAATACAATATAGCTCTGTGTCGAAGTGGAACAAAGCTAATCCCCCTTTGAACATCCACATCCATGTCTCTCTTTTCTTCCTTTGTCTCAGTGATGCCATTTTTATTCTACAAACCTCAAAAGTTATTGCTTATGCTGTGCCCAGCATGTGTCTACTAAGATTGCAGACTTCTCTTTTTACATGGATCCCTTCCCTGCCAAATGTAATTTGGATTTGTAGTGTACATCGGGGCTTCCTTCTCTAGTCTCGCAGTATAACACAACTCATCAATAGTTCAACAGTTATTTATCAATGAGGACAATGATGGCTGATTCCTTTTGTTTCCTTGGGGACAGCTGGAGACCCTGTCCTGTGCTAGGAAGTATTTTGAAGAGTAAGTCGCATCCAGCCCACCTGAGCTTTAGCAAGGAAGTGAAGGCTGACCACCATGCCAGCAGAATCCAACTTCCATGGCTGGAACATAGCCCTAGTTCATCTAGACAAAAGCATTCACCATGAGGTTTAAAAACTTCCCCTTCACCAAATAAATCCACAGTGAGTCTCATGTGTGTGCTAGTGTAGAACCCTCACAGTATCCAATGCAGGAGAAGTAAGGCATGGTCAGTTGAGACCCCTTTCTGAAGGGGAACTGAATCAGGAAGCAGGTGAACTTGAAATAGGTGATCTTATGCTCTGCCCAGCTGTATCAACTACTGTCAAGAGCGTCTGCATTTGCGGGCCCTGGAGAAATGGCTCAGCAGCTGGGAGCACTGGCTGTTCTTCCAGAGGACCCCGGTCCAATTTCCAGCACCCACATGGCAGCTCACAACTGTCTGTAGCTTCTGTTCCAGAGGATCTGACACACTCACACAGACATATATGCAGGCAAAACACCAATTGTACATAAAATAAAAATAAATAAGCAATTTTTAAAAAAGCATCTGCATTTGCAACTATGCTGGAAGAGTTTCAGCAGGAAAAAGCTGTAGATTGGATCCCTAATGGGGATAACAATGATACACACTTTAAGACATTATAATGAATAGTAAGTGGAATAATCCTTCTGTGCACTGTGAAAATGTGTTGCTCTCATTGCTAATAAAAAGCTGATTGGTCAATAGCGAGGCAGGATTTGTGGGCCAGAGAGAATGCTGGGAAGAAGAAGGGAGGAGTCTGAGGAGTCTCAAGCCAGATGTGGAAGAAACATGGGGTGGATGCTCATAGACGAGGAAATGTGCCTCAGGACAGCACGTAAATGAAGTGAAATGGGTTATTCTGCCTAAAAACTGGCAGCTGGAACATCTCTCCCTTTGAACACCAACATTTTTTTTCTGTCGAAGACTAGATGAGCCCAATCTTACAGTTTTTTTTTCTTTCTTTGTTTTTGTGTTCTAAAAAAAATAACTATTGTTGTGCCGAAATTCTGAACCCTAAAATGACCAAGAGACCCATTTCGATGCAAAAGCAAAGAGTTTTATTATTAACGAGTTAACTGTCTGTAACTCAGGCCCTTCATCCATTTATCATGGCAGATGGTGTGAGAAGGACCCCAAAGGGCCACTCGATGAGGAATTTATTTGGCAGAGTAAGAGGAGTGTATAGGGGTATGCAACAGTCTCAGGATTGGTGTGCTTCTGGACTTGGGCGACCTGTCCTGTGTTGATTGGTCAACTGGTTGTTATGGCCTGTAGGTCCTCCCAGGGTGGTTGCTATGCTCTGCCTGTCACTGTTACACCACTTTTGCCTTAAAGCATGCCCAAAGCCTGCCAGCTAACTTCTGGTTGGTTCCTTGACACATGGAGGGTATCTGACCTGCTAATGACTGAGGCAGCTCCTGCAAGGTCAGGTAAACACATGTTACTGAGTCCGGGGCCTTTGTCTTGTTAGGTCTTTGCTGCAGCCTGTCATGGCTGCTAAGGCAGGGGGCTGGGTGAGGGTCCGGTCCCTTCAACTATAAGCATGCAGTCTAATAACTTAATTTTTTGCTTAAATTAAAGGCGTGATCTATGGAACATTAACCATGAAGGGTACATTAAACAAAGTTTATTGCAGGTGGGGGAGGGGGAGAAATGGAAGACCAGAGCAGAGCAGAGAGAGTAAGAGAGAAGAGAGAGAGGAAGGCAGAAGAGGGCGTGAGTGGGAGAAAAGGAGACGAGTAAGAGTAAGAGAGAAGAATTAGTGAAGGGTGGGGCATAAGTGGACAGGGGTCTGTCTTTTAAAGGGGTCCTTTACACCTGCGTGCAGACTTAGTTCCCATGGAACCCTAGGCTGACCAGGGTACTGCCTGAGTGGATTCTGCCAGGTAACAGAGGCAGGTCCAGTATAATGCCTGAACCTTTCAATAACTACTGGTGGGAGCATAAATTCATAGTCATCCTCAGAATTCAGTTGTATTTTTATTACAACTTTACCTGTGCATATGCCCAACCCTGCCCTTTCATCTCTAGGGTTTTTTCCTATGGGAGTGTGTATACAAATACACAAAAACATGTATGCTGGATCATCACTACAGCACATCTCAACACAGAATAGTGCTATCTTCAACTCTAAACCCTATGGATAGGAGACCGATTAAATAAACTCCAAGGCATCCGGACAGCAAAATATGATACAGTTGTCAAAAAGATAACATTCATGAAGCAAGCCACGATGGGATAGATGCTTAACCATTAAGTTACTTCTCTAGTATGGGTGTGATGTAGGCCACGACTTGTTTTTCCCATTATTTGTTTTACTAATAGTTGAATATGAAAAAATAAGCTGTCCTAGCCAGGTGGTGGTGGCACACACCTTTAATCCCAGTACTCAGAAGACAGAGGTAGGCAGATCTCTGTGAGTTCAAGGCCAGCCTGGTCTACAGATCAAGTTTAGGACAGACTCCAAAGCTACAGAAAAACTCTGTCTTGAAAAACAAACAAACAACAGAATAAACTGTCTTTTTTGAGCTGCAACCCATTTTATTAGAGAAGGGGAAGGGGGATGTGACAAGCCAGTTGACACTCTTAGTGCAATCATTTGTTTTTCAAGGGTGTAATGGATTAGGTCTTTAATGTTTGGGAATTGACACTGACTTTCTGGATTTGAATATATCATCGTTTTACTTATCGTGCCACAGTTAACTATGGCTTTGGAAACCATAGCTCTAAAATAGTGCCATTTTAGTATTTTATAGCTACTAATTGAGATCTCTCTCAGATAAAGCTTTGGTCCTTCAGCGGAGGTTTTAAATTCATTTTCATATATTCCAGCAAATGCTTTTTTGTGGTTTTGGTTCTTTTTTATTGTTGAAATATAATAATTACATCATTTCCCTCTGTTCCCCTTTCTTTCTCCAACTCATCCCATACCACCCTCTCACTTCCTCTCTAACTCTTGGCCTTCTCCTTCCTGTTATTTGTTACACACACATACTCATAAATGTATAAATACAGCTCGCCAAGAAAAAACATACAAGTGTTGCATGTACCTGATTTCAAGGCTGACCACTTGGTAATTGTGGGGCCCAGGACAACTTGGCACACACCTGCCAACTGGCTGCACTGCTGCCTTGTCAAGGCTCAGTGAAGACCAATCAGGAAGTAGGCCTGAAGTTTCATTTTACCCAGAGGCAACACTTGACTCCAGGAGAGACTACAAGCTGGGACCACCTGGGCACTATCCAGGAGTAGGCCATCCATGGGGAAAGTACCTAACATTCTAAAGGAAATTCCTAATGTTCTAGCCATTGTGCATAGGATCACCTGATGTCCCTTAGCCTAAGCACACACACATCCCCCTTTACCAAGACATCTCTAGACAATGTTAGCCAATCAG
The DNA here is from genome assembly GCF_003668045.3 of Cricetulus griseus. Classification (NCBI taxonomy): domain Eukaryota; kingdom Metazoa; phylum Chordata; class Mammalia; order Rodentia; family Cricetidae; genus Cricetulus; species Cricetulus griseus. The sequence goes on along the minus strand of NW_023276807.1, from coordinate 205,193,003 downwards.
GGGGTGCTGAATCTTAAAAATCCCTCACCCCAACCTCTGCTATGATAAAAACCCTACCCCACCCAGGCTGGGCACTCCCTGTTTTCAAATGATACATGGGACAGAGAGTCAAAGTTCGAGATTGAATAAAAGGCTATTTTGCTTTTGCATATGAATGTGGACTCTGTGGGGGGTTTTGATTGACCCCCACTATCTGGGCATAACAGTAATGAATAAATGAATAAACTCCTCCTTGGGGGAAGGCTATTTCTCCCAATCTTAGCATCCTTTAGTGGCCTGTAGTTTTTTGTCTAAGGTTGGGACCCTCTGAGTTTTTCACTTTCCATGTTAGCATGTCTATTGGTATTGTATTTGTTCAGACCTATATATCTCTGTACCCTTCATATTTGAACAGACCATGTTGAACCAGCTTCTTCTCTTGAGGTAAATCCAGTGGAAATGAGTGACTGCCTGTCACAGAAAGGATTCTGAAGACAAACCTGGGCCACAGTATTACCATGGCTATACTTAGACTACAAGCCATCCTGGTGAGCTCTTGGAGCAAGCAACAGTGTTACAGCTTATCCTGGGTGAGCTAAATCCCCACATGTTCACCACTGTGATCTGGGAATGGTAACTTGTATCACTACTTTGTTTTCTGTCTTTGAGTGGCTTGGAGCATTACTGGAGGGAAGCATGACAAGAGATTATGCCACTGATCAATGATTCTTGGTAATTTTTTTAAAGACAGGATGATTGATTGATTAATTGATGTGTGTGCCTGTGCAAGCATGTGCACGTGTCTGTGGGTATATTAGAATGTTAAGGTGAAGGTGTGAGATCCCCTGGGGCTGGAGTTACATACAGGCTGTTGTTAGCCACCCAGCCAAACCCTGGCCCTCTGCAACCCTCTGCATTCTTTTTGTATTGTGATTTTACTTAGCATGTAGCTATTGAGCTTCTTCTTCTTGCCTTGTTTTTCATAAATGAAAAGGAAAACTGCAACCTGTAGGAGAACCTGTAGCCATGCCTGCTTAGGGGCTGGCTACAGATCTGCCTGACTACGCCTGCTAGGGCATGGTCAGGGTGACGTGGAGTGAGAGGGTCAGGGCTGCGTTTTGCTTTCGTTTTTCCCCTTTTCGGCTTGCGTACAGACTGCTGTCACGCCAGCTGGCTAGGTCGTTCTGTAAGTAAGGCTCTTCCCTATTAAATACCCTTATATTTCTACTTGGCTCTGTATTGGTAATTTCCCACTTTATCTGGTGTCAGAAGCGGGATATTGGAAACCTACACCCCATTTGGAACAGCCTGTGGGTTCCACCAGGCCTGCGGACTGGGGGGGGGGAAGGTCCCTCTCTCCACAGGTCCTCCGGGCTCCCAGCCGACCCACTGCCGCTGAGCTGCTCAGAACTGTCCGCCCATCATGGAGACTCACACAGACCTCCTACAGTTTTACCACCGTGCGCTGGGGACCAGCTCGGACTGCAGCCTAGCAGCGCCTGGAGGCATCCAGCCCTTGATCTGAGTAGGCCTTGGGAGTAGGTCTCAGCTTTCAGCAGGGTCCGTGCAGTGGCCTTAAAGCCACATCTCTTTCAGTGGTTGCTGTCGCAAGACCGTATACTCTCTAAGATAAGCGCAGCCTCTTTTGTGACCTTTCTCCACGGCTGCCACCAACCACTGCCAAACGCCGCAGACTAACTGAACACCTGTGCTACCTGCTGGTCAAAGATAGTTACTGCATCTGGAGTAGAAATCAGGAAACTATCAGAAACAGAAGTAATCCTATATACCTTACACATATCAGATCCCATACTGGACTGCCAGGCCCACTAGCACAAGGCAATGATGAGATTGATCGTTTATTAATTGGAAGTGTGCTAGAAGCCTCAAAATTTCATAAAAAACATCATGTAAATAGCAAAGGTTTGAAAAAGGACTTCTCTATCACTTGGCAACAAGCCAAGGAGATAGTGAAGAAACTGTCCTACTTGTTCCTTTTATAATCAAACTCCATTGCCAGCAGGTTGTAATCCTAAGGGCATTCGGAGAAATGAGGTTTGGCAGATGGATGTCTTTCACTTTGCAGAATTTGGAAATTTGAAATATGTGCATCATACTATAGACACATTCTCAGGGTTCCAATGGGCTACTGCTCTTAACTCTGAAAAAGCTGATTCTGTTATTACACACCTGCTAGAGGTGATGGCAGTTATGGGTATACCTGCACAAATAAAAACTGACAATGCTCCAGCATATGTCTCCACTAAATTAGAACAATTTTTCAAATATTATAACATAAAGCATGTTACCAGTATACCACACTATCCTACAGGACAAGCAGTGGTTGAGAGATCTAATAGAATACTTAAGGAGATGCTCAACAAACAGGCTTGGAAGACTAAACCCCCCAAACATAGGTTGCATAATGCTTTATTAACACTAAACTTTCTTAATGCCAATGAGAAAGGAAAAACAGCTGCAGAAAGACACTGGACTACGGAAAAACTGCTCAACTCAATCAGCTGGTATACTTCAAAGATGTACTAACCTCTGAATGGAAACCAGGACATGTGTTACATTGGGGTCAGGGTTTTGCATTGGTTTCTACAGGAGAAGAAAAACTTTGGATACCATCAAAGTTGATCAAGATTCGAGTGGAAAAGGAAAAACCTCTCGACAAGGACAAATGACAGGTATTCTACTAAGGTATATCTTATAAACTAAATAGAACCCCCCCCAGGAAAGGGAAGTGTTTTGCTTTTATCTTCATAGGAAAACTCATCTCCAGAAGGCAAAGGACACTGCATGGGTAGATAATTAAAAAGAAAAGGTAGCTATAACCATCAAACAAAAGGAACGTGCCATCTGGTAAACTTTACAGCTGTCTCTCAGAGAACTCTATTTCTCTTCATTTCCTATTCACTTAAACCAATGCTGGATTTGGAGGTGGATTTGGCTTTCCTCCTCTAAAATCCAAGCACACTATTTAACTAAACTTTAGTGTTTCTGTATTGTATCAAGAAGCCAATTGATGTAATACAGAATAAAAGAAGAATTTGGGGACTGTCTTTGTCTTTTCTTAGATCTTTCTCTCAAGGTGTACACCCTCTCATAATTGTTATGCTCTCATGGTTGCATTCCCCAGCATGTGTACATACACAAGCAAACATTTCTCTGCTGTTTTTGTTTGAGTCCCACACAGCCAATGAAGACTTGCCTGTCAGCAATCCCTGGACACCCTGGAAAGAAAATGGGCCACACCTCCTTGACTGCACTGGATCCAACTTGCTCCATTTCAACTGACACTCTGGCCAGAGGTTCGGTTACTGACTTCAATCAAGTTGAGAATTTCAAGCGAGATCTTCAATCAAGTGAATCCCATCTAACATGGACTGGATACAATCCATTCAAGACTTTCACTATACTAACATTTTCTTTCTACAGGACCCCGAAAGGATGTCATTGTCCCATTTCAGCAGGAAGTAACTTGGAGAATGCTATGTTCCCTTTCCCCGTGGTTGTCATTTAGGATAGTGCATATTCCTAGTTAGGGATAACTTCTTATTGTTTATGGTTGGGATTGGAAGGAGGTGTTCAGGCTTGGACACCTCTTTCAGATGATTTTAGGGTTTAGTTAAAATAGATAGTTAGGATGTGGCATAAGCAGATTGTTGTATCTTCTTATATTTCACCTTTATGATTGTTAATTTTGGATACTTTACACTGTTAAGTTTTAATCCTCTTTTAGACTAAAAGGGGAATTGTAGGGGAACCTGTAGCCACACCTGCTTAGGGGCTGGCTACAAGTCTGCCTGACTATGCCTGTGAGGGCATGGTCAGGGTGACGTGGAGTGAGAGGGTCAGGGCTGCATTTCGCTTTCATTTTTCCCCTTTTCAGCTTGCGTATAGACTGCTGCCACGCCGGCTGGCTAGGTCGCTCTGTAAGTAAGGGTTTTCCCTATTAAAATACCCTTATATTTCTACTTGGCTCCGTATTGGTAATTTCCCACTTTAGCAACCTCTTCCTTTGAGTTCAGAGCTACAAAGAATCGTTCCCATAGCTCATCTCAAAGGTTAAGAGCACTGGCTGCTCTTCCAGAGGTCCTGAGTTCAATTCCCAGCAACCACATGGTGGCTCACAATCATCTATAGTGAGATTTGGTGCCCTCTTCTGGTGTGCAGATATTCCAGGAAACCAGTGGGCTCATACTATAAACCTGCTACACAGTCCCACCCAACATTTCACACCTTCTTCACTGAAAACTCAGAGCTTCACTTTGGAAATACTTCTTATACCAAGCTAACTCAGTAACTTGCAGGTGCTGTTCCCTCCCTTATCCCACCTAGGCCAAGGATGTTTGGAATGTTTAGGATCAAGAAAAACAAAAGCAGTGGATCAGATGGGAAGGGAGGTGAGGAGGGGTAGAGGGAGGGAAAACTGTAATCAGGATATAGTATATGAGAAAATGTTAGTGTCTGGGTTCTAGAGTCACCAGTCTGATCATAAATAAATTTTAACAAAGAGAGGTGTTATTAAATACCGGCCAGGGCAATGGATGCTGCCCAGGTCCATGCCTGAGACTCATGTTCAGAATATGGCACCAAATTATATTAATTTGGGGTTTATAAAGATAAACCCCACAAAGCTATGTCCTTCCTGCCTTTGTCGAATAAGAGGCAAGCACACATCCTGCCATACCTCCTCCCTATGTGTGATCAAGCACACATCCTGTGTAGTTGGGGCAAGTTTGTTTACAGAAGGGAAAACACTCAACTTGTTATCTTACATGAACAACCACCCCCAGCATTCCAGGAAGTTATCTGTCCTTGGGTAAGTGGGGCTTGTGATGATATTTTGTTTGTAATCTAACAAGTAAAGTTTGCCTGAAAATCAGAGTAAAGAGCTAAGCCACTAGTTAGCCATACACCTAGTTAAGAGCTGAGCCACTAGTTAGTCACACACACACACCTAAGTCCCTAGTTAGCCATAGAGAACAGGAAGTGGTGGTCATGTTTTTAATCCCAGCATTCAGGAGACAGAGGCAGATGAATTTCTGTGAGTTCAAAGCCACTCTGGGCTTCAAGAGAGTGAATCAATCTAATTAGAGAAACACAGCTCACACCTTTGATCCAAGCACTTGGGAGGTGGAGACAGGAATGATATGGCCATTGAAGGGACCAGCTCCCCATTTCGGCAGCCATAACAGCCGAATACGTGCTTGTCTGACCTTGTCTTAGTCACTAGGAGGTTAGATGCCTGCCTCGTGGCAAGGAATCAATCAGAAGTTAGCTGGTGGTGCTATGCTTTACGGCTCTGGGCATGCTTTATGGACAAGTGCACAGCAATGACATGTAGAGCATAGCAACTACCCTGGGAGGGCCTATGGGCCATAACAACCAGTTGACCAATCAACACAGGGCAAACCCTCCAAGCCTAGAGGCACACCAATCCTGAGCCTGTGCATACCCCTAGACACTCCCCTTACACTGCCCTATAAGATCTCTATGCAGATGCTTCTAGCTGTCTTTCCTAGCCATCCACCATGGTGGGTGGATGAAAGACCCGAGCTAACATGGGGTTAGCTTGTTAAACTATAATAAAGCTTCGCAGTTTGCAGCAAGCTTTCGACTCCGCCTGGTGATTAGGGTAACCGAGGTCCTGGGCTGAGATCCTGGAGGCCTGAGCTTCTGGGGGTCTTACACTATGGCTGAGTGAAGAAAGGAATATAAGGAAGGAAGAGACAGTAACTCATTGGAGTCTAAGTTTTGGTATAGTGTATTGCAGTGTAGGAAGTCTGAGGAGCAGTGCAGTTTGGAGATGGAATCAGAGGGCACGATCACCCCTTCCATCTGAACATTGGTAGAGGTGAGAGCTCTCTAGTGGCTGGCCGATTTGCTTCTCTGGTCTTCAGCTTTAACTCTAATATCTGTCTCTGGGTTTTTATTATTTGTGCTGTAGGGACTTACCCATTAGAGATGATTTTTTTATAGACCTCTTAAGTACAGTAATTTAAACTTAAGACATAACATTAGTTATTCACAACAAAAAGAGTATTTTTATAAATATTTAAACATTTATTATTATTTATTTATTATGTATACAGTGTTCCACTTGCATGTATGCCTGCAAGCCAGAAGAGGTCACCAGATCTTGATAGATGGTTGTGAGCCACCATGTGGTTGCTGGGAATTGAACTCAGGACCTCTGGAAGAGCAGACAGTGCTCTTAACCTCTGAGCCATCTCTCCAGCCCTAAAAAGAGTGTTTTTAATAAAAGTGGGAGAAAAGAAGCCAAATCTGTTTCTCTTTAAGGTTCTTACTAGATGATTATACAATTTTATTTCTAAAATGTGATATATAATTCCCATAATGTAGGATTTATAAAAATGTAATTCATCAGATTTTATTCAGGCTTACATCCAACACTGAAATTATTTTCACCACTTCCAAAAGAAACCATGATTCCATTAACAATCCCTCCCCCTCTTTATTGCCACTCAAAACCATTGATCAGCTTTCTATTTCTGTAGGATGGTCTACTCTGAACTTATTTCATAAATAGAATTGTATAATATATGGCCTTTGGTGGCTGGCTTCTTTACTAGGCATGTCATTGTCAAGACTCATCCATGTTGTCACAGAATGGGGACTTGTTTTCTTTTTAAGGCTGAACGAAAAATGAAATCAAAGGAAGAGGACACGACTACTCTTATTGTAGATACAAGGGAGAAAGCAGGCAGAGGGAAGAGTCCAGGCTGAACATGGCTGGCAGACGAAACTGGACCATGACAGGAGAGTGGGGAAGAAAGAGCAAGAGAGGGACCAACCAAGAGAGGTGGCCTGGGCCAAGAGGCCAAGAGACTGGTGTGGCCAAAATGGCTGAGTTATATAGAATCAGAAGCTGGGAAAGGAAGGGAATGGAAGGGAAGGGGAAGAAACGGAAGGGGAGGGGAAGAAACGGAAGGGGAGGGGAAGAAACGGAAGGGGAGGGAAGCTCCACCACTGTGAGGAAGAGGTTTAGGGTAGGAGGTGGGATGTGAAGTGCTGGGAGGAGGGTGAGACTTGTCCTGGCTTTGAGACCTAACATTCCAACCTTCTGTTGATGATAAAGGAACCACATAGCCTCGTCTATGACTATTTCCTGCTGAAATTTGGGCATCGTCGTTGGGACCCAGGGAGGCTAGGATGATGCTCAAAGACCAGGAAGGGAGAGAGGAGTGCAGGGATATCTGTTCTGATCCATGCCCAGGTTTTAAGATACTACCAGAGACGAGTGAAGTGTGGGCAGCTTTAGAGCTGCCTGAGATGGCTCACGTAGGGCTGATTGCTTTGGAGGCTCAGGCTGGTTGGAAATCCCATTAGAAACATCTAGGGCTGGCACGTTTGGAGCAGTTTTAAGTCTTTAGTTAATCTGCGGGGGCAGCTACAGACTAGAGATAGAAGGTCAAGTTAAGGAGTTTAGGGGAAAATTTTAAACTTCCAGGCCCATGGCCATGGTAGTTGGGGAGGGGAGACTCAAGACCAGGGGAGAAGGTGATCCCTCCCTCAGGAATAGGCAGATGGGGAAACTTAGGCATTCATGTCTGGAGTCTTTTGACCTGCAAGAGGTGTCTCCAAGTCGACTCCTTGAAGCTTTCATGAATTTTTTAGGTTTATAAAAGAAGATAAAATTTTTAGATTTTACAATCATCACTGTTTGCAATCTATACTGAAATCCACATTGTAGAGAAGGTAGTAGACTTACACTTTTGAGTAACAGTAAAAGTTTGGGAACACAAAAAATTGATTCTGGGTTAAAAGCATGAACACACTTTTCTCTACCCAGATGGCTGGATATATAGATTGGACAGAGATATTTTTGACACAATGAGAAGCATTTTTTAAGTCTATACTTAGAAGACAACCAAAGGGAATTAAAAATTCTGAACTTGAGTTATCAAATTCCATTGGTTAATGTTAAAATTCTGAACTTTTGAAATCTTAGCATAACAACAGCAAAGCTGGAAGGAAAGAAATCTGAAGCATTTCTTTTTTACTTCACACATACCTTAAATTGCTTCCTAAGACCTTTATAACTTGTATTTAAAACACTTTTCTAGACTCTAACAACCTACTTATGCTTGAAATCTTTTTTTCCCCTATCCAGCCATTTACCATGAGACACAGGTGGTTGATTACTGAGAGCAGTCATTGCAAAGCAAGCTCCTTTAAATAAAGGAGTAGTACAAAGTTACTTTGGAACCTGTTGTGAGTTTGTCTCTTTAAGAGTCCATCAGCAAGGTAAACGATCTATGTCTACCCTTTTTAAGCAGGAGACCTGGTAGCTCTAGAAAAGTGAGGCCCGAAGCCTAATTTTATATATGAGATGAACTAACAAGGAAGCTGCAGCCTTGGGAAAGGAGCTGGCTCACTTGTTGTTATTAACACAAAGCTACAGTCAGGTGTCAATTTCACCAGAGATCTGAGAAGGATAATTTATAGCAGGAAGTATAATCCAAATTCCTCATTTTATGCTGACCCCAACTGTAAAATTATTTTTTGTTGCTACTTCATAACTGTAATTTTGTTATTGTTATGAATCATAATGTAAATAGCTGTTTTTTTTTTCCTGTGGTCTTAGGTGACCTCCATGAAAAGGGTTATTTGACACCCAAAGGGACCACCACCCTCAGGTTGAGAACTGCTGCCTAGATCTTAACATGGTATCTGGTGTACAATAGGCATTCATAAATACATGGTAGCTGAATTAATAAAGCATCCTAGGTCTCACATTAGTAAGCCCAAGCTTTCTTGCCATCCTCTTCAGGAAAATGTGGAGGACAGAAGAATAAGGGCACTGGCAGGTTCCTGTGAAATGGCTGGGTTGTGGTACATTATGAGTTGAATACCTTCCTCCCTAAATGCTGTGATATGCCTGGAGTCAGTTGCTTCAAAGTATGTGAATGCTACAATTCCACCTGACTTCATTCAACGATGGGATGTTCAGGTTTGGAAAGATGCAAAGGTTCCCATGCTGATAGCTATGTAAGGCTCAGTCCGTTGCCAGTCAACACCTTTTCCGGATTGATTCTCCCAGGATCAGTGATTCAGAACACCCCAGGGGGAGGTGCACATTATCAGAGTCACCTAGAGGGAAATAAGGAAATGATGATGTGCCAGGCAACTCGGGATATCTAAGTGTTTAAACATGGGGAGGTTAGGTTTTGTTTTCAGAAGTGATTGCATGCCAAGTGGCATCAACACTAGTCTTTCAGTTGATGTTTTGTAATCAATATTTAATCAATAATGGAAATTTCAGATAGAATCATCCCACCACTACCGAATAAAATTAGTCCATCTTCAGGAAGTTATTAAGATGATAAATTACATAAATCAGGAAAATTTACTGGTCACTGTCTCGTATTCAGTATGTAATCCACCATGGCCAACAGAGCCTGATAGCCAACTCGTTATGAGCAAGACTTGACTCTGGGTGTGGGGGGAAAAAATGACACAATGCAAATTTGAAATTTCATTTTCTGTGATGTCAAAATAGTCTATAGGTTGCATAGCAGGGCATAACACCTACAAAGTGGAAGTGTGTCTTGATGCAGTTTATGTAAATTCATCAGGAACAGCTGAATGCACACAGTGAAAAATCATGACCTTTATTTGTACTTAAAGAAAAAGATATTGGTTTTGTTGTTGTTGTTTTGTTTTTCTTTTTTGAGACAGGGTTTCTCTGTATAGCTTTGGAGGCTGTCCTGGCACTTGCTCTGTAGACCAGGCTGGCCTCAAACTCACAGAGATCTGCCTGCCTCTGCCTCCCAAATGCTGGGATTAAAGGCGTACACCACCACCACCAGGCAGAAATCTAATTTCAATTATTCATATTCTTAAGACCTTTTCTTTTTATCTGTTCCATGAAAAATTTTGTTACCACAATTTGGTAACATTTATATAATTCAAAAGAAACTATTAGTATAGTTTATTATATCATCTCCTAACTTCTGTTAGATCAGATTATGTCACATCTACAAGGTGGTGGTGGCGCATGCCTTTAATCCCAACACTTGAGAGGCAGAGGTAGTCGAATCTCTGTGAGTTCAAGACCAGCCTGGTCTACAAAGTGAGTTCCAGGACAGGCTCCAAAGCTACAGAGAAACCCCATCTTGAAAAACAAACAAACAAAAAAAAACAAAAAAGATGATGCCACATCCATCATTTCATGTGCAAATGAATATGGAGTAATAATTTGTGATAAAATATCCATATGTCTCCAGCTGAAGCAAAGGCACTAAATGGTTATGGTGATTTGGAGAACCAGTATTTAAAAATTCAGAGGGCTGGGCATTGGTGGCACATGCCATTAATCCCAGCCCTTGGGAGACAGAGGCAGGCAGATCTCTGTGAGTTCGAGGCCAGCCTGGTCTACAGAGCAAGTTCCAGGACAGCCTCCAAAACAATACAGAGAAACCCTGTCTTGAAAAACCAAAAACCAAAACAAAACAAAAACTGCAGGTAACTTGTTAAATAACTCCCACTGCTTTGGTTTACCGGAGACAAACTGGTTCTTTCTTCTTTTAATTGTATTTTAATATCATTATGTTGCCCCTCTCTCAAGATTCTGCCGTTTTTTCCATCTTGTTACTGCATAATAAGTATCTTGAATGTGAATATATATATTTATGTTTTTCACCCCATATTAAACCCTATCTTTTTAATTTATGAAAAGTTAGAGAACATGCTACCTAATTATACAACTACGTGTGCTTCTGCTTCCAGTTGAGAAGTGAAAATTATCACTCAGAAATTTGAACTATTTCTCAGTTGTAACAGCCTTAAAATCACTATGCTTTTATTCCAACAAGCCCCAGCAGAAGTCATCGAGACAGGGCCCTAGCGATGAACATCTAATGACAGCTCAAGCGTGAATTTGACAGATCATTTGGACTAACTGCCGTGAGAATTTCCACTTCTACCTCCTGTAAATATAATGAGTACCAACATCCTTACAGGATGTTATGACTATTAGAGAAGTTGGTTTGGAGGAAGCTTCAAGACTCTTAGGAATCTGAGAGAAAAGAAACACTCAGGGAAGCAGCGTCTGTCAGGAGGTAAGCTTTTTGTCACCCGTGTCCTCAGTTTTGTCACCCGTGTCACCCGTGTCCTATGTGCATAGTAGGGATAGTCACATGCGACTGAGTAGCAATAAAGTCAAACCCAGAACAGACTTTCAAATGTGACAAGAGCTAGAGGAATAACGCAGGTGACTTTGAAGGAAGCCTGAAAGCCAAGGGCTCCTTCTTCACTCCATGCAGCCTCTAAAACTTACCAGTGCCCTGGTTCTGTGGTAGATCTTTTCTTTTATGTTTCCCTAGTGCACAGCATTCCAGCACTCCTATAACAGATTGAGAGATGGACATGGAAGAATTCCCTGTAGTACGTGGTGCATCAGCAGAAACAAGGAAAGACTTCAACAAGGTGGAAGGCAAGAATCAGCTCTCCAAAGTTGTTTTTGGACCATCACACACACATACACCTAGAATTGTAGTTAATTAATGCCTTTGGCTCTGCACATATTTTACAGTCCTGATCATAATGTTTTGCTGCAAGACATATTGAACTAAGGCTATTTTTTAAACATTTTTATTAATTTTTTTTTACATTCCAATCCCAGTTCCCCTCTCTCCTCTCCTCCCCCTACTCCCCCCCCCAAACCTCCTATCTTCTTGGAGAGGGTAAGGCCTTCTCTAGGAAGTCTACTAAGTCTAGTTGAGTCAGGACCAAGGCACCTTCCCACCCTCACACCCCTGTGTCTAGGCTGGGCAAGGTATCTCTCCATGTAGAATGGACTCTACTAAGTCAGTCTGTGCATTAGTGTTAGATCTTGGACCCACTGCCAGTGCCCTCATATACTGTCCCAGCTGCATCATTGTCACCCATATTAAGGGAGTCTAGTTCGGTCCTTTTGCAGGTTCCCCATTTGTCAGACCTGAATCAGTGATCTCTCACTAGCTCGGTTTAGCTGATTCTGTGGGTTTCCCCATGGTGGTCTGGACTTGAACTAAGGCTATTTTAATCCTCCACTTCCTCCCTCCCTTTTGGGGCTAGTGAGATAGGCAAATGTTCTACCATTGAGCTACACCCGAAGCCCTAATTTGTATTTTTCTTTTAAAACGTGACAGATTTAATGAGGGAGAGTATTTAAAGCTAATTGTGCTGGCTTTATAATTGAGGCCATCCCTACTTCTTCTGACACAGCATAAGCCCTGAGATTGCTCTTCTTGATGTTTTGTTGTGCCTTCTCTTTGACTGAAGAGCTGTCAATGTATACCTGTTTGGGCTTATCAATAACTCTTTGCAGTCAGTGAGGGATTAGGCTAAAATCATTCTCTTCTAAACTGCCATTAACATGACACATCTCTATTGTCTTTACCCTCTGTGTTCTGCATGGAAGCATGAAACCACTTAACAAGATCATAGTTTTCATTTTTCCAGTTCTTTGTTTATTTTATTTTATTTATTTTATTTCTCCCTCCTGCCATAGTTAGGGTCTTACTTATTTTTGTGACACTTTTGCTGAAACAGGGATCTCAGTTGCTTCAAAATGACCTGTTTTACAAATTTGCAAACCATCTGTCCTTTGTACATGAGGTCCAAGGGTATGTGGCCCCACCAACACTACAACTCTACTTCAGGGTTTGTGCATTCTCTCGGTTATGAGCAGCATTCTCCGAATCTTCACCATGTCCTTGGAGTCCATGGGAATTATTTGTGACAAGTGATCTTCTGGAAATGCTAGTTTTCTGCACGGTCACTGAGAGCCCTTGTGCTTCATGCCGGCTTCGAAGGTCCACACTGGGAGCTTATATGATTGATTATGGACTAAACAAAGAGTGCCCTTTTCCCAGCTTTAAAAATAAAAATGGACTCTGTAAATGAGTTGCCACGAGACAGATGTGGATGACCACATCCTGCTGCCTTTCTTATGTTGTGGAAACAGGCTGTAAGGATGGATTTTAAGGGACAGTAATAGTTACATGAGCAGTTGCTGCGGTGTCACAGATGCTTTTGATGTCTTTATGTGCTGCAGTCACAGGTGATATTTGAATTTTATCCAGTGCCATTTCCATCTTGCACAACTGAGAAAACGGTTCTTGTGGGAATTCTTTGTACTGTTTCCACCTGCCACAGGGTATTAGCAGATTACAGGAAACACTGGGAGGTGCCCTGTGACATCCAAGTGAACAATGGCACATTTGTTTGCCTTTCTGCTTTCAAGGATATTTGAAGGTCGACTTCTGAAAAACTGTTTTTTTGTGTGTGTGCACATAAAATAGCTGTGTATTTGTGTGAACATAGATGCAAGACATAACTGGGATCTTCCAACCAGGTAACTGCCAATAAAAAGTCTAACACAAGAGGCCAATTTTCTCTATAAGTCGTTGTTTTGTTTTGCTTTGTTTTGTGTTTCCCAGTATGCTCTGGGCTTCAGCCACTGCTAGGCATCTCCTGCTCAGGAAACCACTGTCTTAGAAACATCAGGGTCGCACTGAGGCTGTAGCCACCAGTCAGTAATCCCAGAGAAGAAATGTGGAGAGGAACGCCTTCCTTTCCACAGCTTTGCCTCTCATAGAAGACAAATATGCAGATTTTCCTGATCTGAGGGTGACAATACAACTGACAGTGGTTAAGTCACTCTGACAAAACTACTGACAGTGATTAAATCACTTTATTCTACAACATTTCTAAAACCCCACAAGCCCAGATTTCGTGATAGAATTCTACAGAAACCATATGGCCAGTCTGAATTTTATTTTTCATAAAATAAAAAGGGTACCACGTGGGTGATTCTTATGTGTTAGGACTTATTTTATTTTATTTTTTTTCTTTTCTGAGTATCACAGCTCTGGTTATCTAGGAACTCACTATGTAGAGCAGGCTGGCCTTGAACTCACAAATCCATTTGCCTCTGCCTCCCAAGTGATTAAAGTTGTGGGCCAAGTATTAAGACATTTTATGCATGTTAAGAAATGTTTGTTTGAAATGAACCCAGGGGACCCCTAGTTCTTAATGACCATTAGGATGTTGTTATCTTGGATCGTAACAACTATAGAAACACAGTCAAGAGAGCAGTCCGTGTGATTTTACACTATAATAACAAGAGAATAAAAAATTAAAAAGGATGACTGGTTTGGGTTGTCCAAAGGTGGGGTGGGTAACAATGCAGGCATGTGGCTAGTTTCATAAACCTCCAAAAAACTGAAACTGCAATGGGGCTGGGTCACTGAAGGAGAGATACTGTTTACAGCTGCTGTGCTTCAATTTATGCTCAATGTTAAAAGACCCACGATTAAATCAGTAACAACTGAAGAATAAAAATCTCCCCATCACTAAGCATCAGAAATGGGGCCTTCACTGGGCAGAGTTCAGTCTTCCTGCCCCAGAGAGTTTTTCCAGAAGTCTAGAGGAGTCAATGAGACCAAACCTCCACTGGCCGCAGGTGCAGCAGATTTTCTAACGGACAAGAACAATGTCTGTAGTGAACCAGCATCGGTTTGCGTCCCCCATGGTCACTGCCAGTTGTGTGCAGGCTTTTGTCTATTCTTTGCGTACTATTTGACTCAGCTAGAGCCAAAAGAATCAGCGCTAAAGCCAGAGCCTACCTTTCTGTAGAGAGCCTCATGTTTGAAGTTTCTTGACATTTTCACTGCACGCAACCCCTGCGCTGAGCTCCTGCTGCCTCGCAAGCACTTCTCACATGAAAGTACAAGACTCTAAAATGGTCCAATCCACACACTGTCCTCCCATCCAGGAGGCAAGCAGGCAATGCTTCCTGACAGCTGGCTATCCAGCTGGTGTTTGATGTGTGGCAGAAAGGCACCATGGGATAATAAGAGAGATGGATGTTCCTCTAAGGGGGAAACTCTGTAGTCCAGTGTACCCTCCCTTGGGCTTCCAGCCCCTCTGCCCCACAAGCAGCAAGGTTGCCCAGGGGCCTACTATTACCTCGCCTCTCTGACAGTACAGCTAAGCTCTATTTGCTTACCAGGCTTTTCATGTGCCCACACTTTCTTGATCACAACAAACATTTCAACCTGACGGTTAGACTTGTGAATGCATTGTGAATGCATTGCTAAAGGTTTTTGTCTTTGAACAATGTCTACTCCCTTTCAGATTTTATTCTTGCCTGAGATCCTTTATTTTTACTGGCTCAGGAATGAATGTTTTCTGGCCTGTCTGTTGGAGAAAGCTGGGAGAAAAGTTTATGCTAGTCACAGAGCTTGTAAACTATATCTGGCTAAAGGTAATCTAAAACCAACCAACCCTTTGATAATCTTCACTTTGCTGTGTGTAGAATGTACAAATAGTTCAGATATCTACATAGACATTCTTATACTATAGATGTCCAGTTTAAGAAGTGGCTGGAGAAATTTCACCAGTGATGGCTGTATTTAAAAGATTGTACTTGGGTGGGGCACAGCTTTAATCCCAGCACTGGGAAGCAAAGGCAGACAGATCCCCTTGTGTTCAAGGCCAGCTTGGTCCACACAGTGCATTCTAGGCAGGCCTAGGCAACATAGTGAGACAACATCTCATAAATTAAAAAAAAAAATTGAACTTGGGTCTGCTGAGATGACTCAGTGGGTAAGGGTTCTTGAGGAAAAACCTGATGACCTGAGCTTAATTCCCAGAACCCACGAGGTAAGGAGAACTAACTTCCACAAGTTGTCCCTGACCTCCCCATAATCATATGCACACATATTTGCATGCACACACATAACACACACATATATACACACATGCATGTACAATAAATAAATGTAATAAAAATTTTAAATTGTACTTGGTGGCTACAGAAATGTTTTGTACTTTTATGGACAGTGTCTTATAAGTAATGAAATATAAAGGACTATGAAGTATTTAAGTGACAGAATTTTCTAAATTGTCATATTATTGATAAAATGTCTTCCCCCCAAGTAACATAGAAGAGGTACAAAACACAATCACAATCATACAATGAAACATTAAAATAATTTTGATTTTTTTTCCATCTAGGTTGTGATATTAAGTAAGGTAAAGCAATGCATAGAACTTATTACAGGGGAACACCTGTTCTAGCTTGCTTTCTTTTCTATTGCTACAATAAACACCATGACCAGAAACAACTTGGGGAGCAAAGCTTATTTCATCTTTCTGGTTACAGACCATGATCAAAGGAAGTCAGGGCAGGAGCTCGAGGCAGGAACCTGGAGATAGAAACTGATGCAGAGGCCATGGAGGAGTACTGTTTACTGGCTTGCACTCTCTCTCCCTTATACAATCCAGACTCACCTGCCTAAGGATAGTACTGGACACAGTGTGCTAGGCCCTCCTACATCAATTAGCAATTAAGAAAATGCCTCACAGACATGCCCACAGGCCAATCTGATGATACAAATATGTCCGATGGCTCCCAAGGTTCTGTTCTTCCAACTGGTTTGGTGTTTTGAGACAGGGTTTCCTTGGCTGTCCTGGGACTGACTCTGTAGACTAGGCTAGCTTCGAACTCATAGAGGTCCACCTGCCTCTGCCTCCTGAGTTCTAGAATTAAAATTGTGCATCACAACCGGGTCATTTATGTCACTGTTTCTTCAAGCTTGTCAACTCTTCTCTGCCATCTCAACCTTGCTATTGAGATACTCCTTTCCCCCCCCCCTTTTTTCAGTTTGAGCCCGGGGTTTGCTATGTAATCCAAGTTAGCTTTGAATTTAACCCTCTTGCCTTAGTCCCCTTAGTGCTGCAATTACAGATCCATTGACTTGGTTTTCTTTTGAGACAGGGTCTCATGTAGCCCAGGCTGCCCTCAAACTTGCCTTGTACCCTGATCCTGCTACCTCTACCTCTAGAGTGCTAGGATTATAGAGGTAATCACTATACCTGGCTACTGTTTTTAATAGCTCTATTTCTCAGCTGTGAATAATGGTCCCTCTATTCATTTCAAGAACCTTTATATTTATCTCATGCAGATTGGCTATAAAATGTGTTTCAAACCATTTGGTTTTAATTCCAATATCTGGTTAACTATGGGGTGGCAGTGGTTGATTGATTTTTTTTTGTTGTTGTTGTTTAGAACTGCTTAGATTTTTCAAGTCTTTCATTTGTTGTTATTTTCATTTTATCTTGAAACTCTTAAATATTATTTATTTGGCTCTCTAATCCTCTGTCATGTGTTTGTTTTCTCATTTCAGCAGAATCCTGTGTTGGCGCAGAGCACAGCTTTGTCTGCCCTCTTTGGCCACATTTACAATGCCCCTTCCGTTCCCAAAGTCATCAATCCACTTGTCTCCTCTTTCCTCTCCTCTCCTTTTCTCTTTTCCTTCATATGTTTCTTCATATGTTATATTGAGGCAATCCCCTACTTTATATCCATTTACTCACAAAATTAGATTTATTCCCTCAAAAAAAATCTATGTCTAAGATCCCCTGAATAATCTACTGCTTCCATAGACCTGATTCTGCTGGCTTTTAGAAGAGTTCCAGCCTTGTATGCTAAAAAAAGCCCTGACTAGGAGTAAAAGAAACAGCAAGAAAGATCTGGGGATGCAGTTTAGTGTGATGAGCATCCCAGAGGCTCTGGATTCTATTCCCAAAGCTCAAAGAAAAAATTGAGAAGAAGAAAATCACCATAAAGAGCCCCTCTACACTCTTTCCTTTGGAGACCCTCTGCCAGATGTGACAATGCTGATCCGTGACTGGTTTCCAGTATGGATGGGGGAAAAAGAGAAGAGAGGGAGGCTGGGAGGGAAGGAGAGAGAAAAAGCCATCCCTGATGACTCTCAACAGTAAACCCAGAATTTAGGAGGCTCAAGACAGGAGGATTGCTATGAGTTTGAGGTCAGTCTGGGCTATATGGTGAGTTCTAGAAGGTTCTCCCACACTCTTCTACTTTGGGGGATTTTCATTCTTGGCCCCTAGCCTAATGGTTCTGCTGTCTCTGTCTGCTGAATGGTCCTCTAGCTTGGCTCACCCTTTAATAAAATCTAAAAGACCAAAAAGTAAAAAGCCCCCAAATCAAAATTTAACCACAAAAGACAAGAAAAATGACCACCACCATTGTGATGCCCATACCACAAGAAGGGAATGAGTTCAAAGATTCCAGAATTAAAGCCATTACCATTGTGCTTTTACTTCACGTTTTGGATTTCTTCTTCAAACTGCCTTATTTAGTGTTCCTGTCTTGCATTCCCAGGTAGCTGGGCCTTGCATTGTGTACGAGATTGTATTTGCACAAAGTAGGAGCCAAAGTTAGACATACAGTGTGATTACCTGTATGCAAAAATATATGTAGTTAGGTAGAGTACTTTTTAAAAAAAAGACCGTAAAACCCAAATTATCGTCATGATTACCGAGGACTGGCGGGATTATTGTTTCCCCCTCTGTTTTCTATTTGTGAAATGTTTTGCAGTACACCTTCCTCGGCTTCTTCCAAATCTCTGACTAGCTGAGCCCTTTCTGAAGGAGCATGTCGTTTACAACCACTGGAAACCATTAAACCCCATCAGAGCTGCTTTCAGCTGCAAGGGACGGAAATCGCCAAGGCAGTGCCTCAAAGAATAATGAAGCATATTTTCTCACATAATAAAAAACCCCGGGAAAGTCACCGCAGGGCTGTTCGACTTTATATCATCACCTGCTCCCCTTCCGCTTGGCTTTGGGCTCAGGCTCTTTCTGTTCATGTGTGCACAATGGCTGCAATAGTTCCAGATGTAACTTCCAGACACCACAACATCCAGGGGCTACGCATAGCTGTGTCTTTCTTTGTATTATTTATTTAGTGTTAGGATTGATTACAAATGTCAGAAAAACTAAAACAACAGCGTTTGGAGTATGTTTTCTTCTCTACTGTGTGATGCATGGTGTCCATTCCCAAAGTCATCCATGGACTAAGGTGATTGTTCTACCCAGCTATCACATCCACCTTGTATGTAGCAAGACTGGAAAAGAGGAAAGAGGCAAAAAAAAAAACCATGACTCATCTGTCCAGGAAAAGCTCTACTAGCTGTGTCTGCTTTTATTGTAGGGGCTTGAACATATCAGGCTAAATGGATTGAGAAATGCACGCTGTATTCTGTGTGTCCCTGTGTCCCTGTGTCCCTGTGACTTCACCCTGCTAATACATAAGTGGAGTGTGTCTAGTGGGCAGCTACAAGTAGTCATGCCATCTTCATGTGCTTCTCAATCACCTTGAAGCCTCTAGCAGATTCCCTTTACATAATTGCACACCCATGCCTAAGCCAAACATAATGAAGGGTACTATGGGAACAGTTTATTTATGTTATGTCATGTTACGTTATGTTATGTTATGTTATGTTATGGAGTTGGGCTAGCCTCTTCTGAAGGACATGGCTCCCAGAAATAGGGTAGATGCTGAGTGAGATTAGAATTCATAGGAAGGAGGAAGACACAGCAAAGCAGGGGCCTGCAGTCAGTTAGATGGGAAGGCCACCTGTACTCCCTTTGTAAAGAAGAGAGTTGTCCAGTTCCTGAATCCATCAGTGGAAATGTTTATCTGTGACATTCTCCATGTGGTCTCACTTCTCTACAGTTGGTAAAATCAACCTGGATTCCCTGTGTCTATGAGAGAGGCTGAGGAGAAGGAATTGGAATATTTGCCCTGAATCTATTTACTACCCCCACTTGTTCAGTCTCTCCTTATATTTCATTCAAGCCAAAATTATTTATATCAAGAAGTATTAATTTTTTTAAGTTTTCCAGCAAAAACATAGCTGTCCCTCAGTAGGATTGACTAAGAAGCGTTTGGCAGAAAGACAAACAGGACTTCAGAGTTTAGAATGTTTTGTTTAGTTATATGTATACTCTTTGTGGCTACATCTTGGGGGGGTTGGTGGAAATCAATCATACAAGAAAGGAAGAGAAAAAAAACAAACAGATGCAGGGTGGAGAATGGAAAACCCTATAAAGAGCATGCATGAGGCTCAGGGGAGGAACTGTGTGCTTTTGTCACTATTGTGTTGCTATGGTAATGAAACAAAACTCAGCTGGTTGGACTTTATGAATTTTTCTATAAATGAAGGACCAAAATATGAGCAAGCTAGATGACGAGAGGAATCTATAGTGAACCAAGGGGACAGTTTGTTTACCAGTGGTTCTCAACCTTCCTAATGCTACCAACCTTTAATAGAGTTCCTCACGTTTGATAACCCCCAACCATAAAATTATTTAGTTGCTACTTTATAACTGTAATTTTGTTACTGTTATGAATCTTAATGTAAAATCTGATATGCAGGATATCTGATATCCAATCCTCAAAGAAGTTGTGACCCACAGGCTGAGAATCACTGGTTTAGATTGTCAGCTGAAATTTCATTACCACCTTCATAAGATGTCCTGTCATTGGAGCATCAGCTAAATAAGACTCCAGAGATTTATACAGTAATTGTGAAATTTCTTCCCATGAATTGATAGTGAATGAAAATGTCACAGTTCCAAAGTGCATGTTTCCTGTAAAAGGAAAAACAAAACAACACACACACACACACACACACACACACACACACACACACACACAGAGCAGATGATGAAAAGGCTGCCTGATCCTGCCAACTCTTTCATGAAAACCTTTAGCTTTTCCATTTATATGCTTTTGCTGAGGCAGTTTGTTATTGGATGCCGGATGTAGGAACTGGATTCATTTTGCTAGCGTTCCCAATAAGATTTCCAGGGAGGAAAAAACTTAGCTATTTTGTTACACTCCCTTAAAGAGCCTTTCTCGATACAATGTAGCTATCCAACACAAAGGCACTGTCTTGGGCTGTCACAATCCCAGGAACTCTGATGAGCAAGGTTAATAATTATTTGCTGACTTGTCCATTGTGTCTGTTGTTCAACTATTACAGAATATGAACACAGAAATGGGATTCAGGTGGATGGCTGAAGGGCTTAGTAGCCTCTACCAGGGGCTCACAGAAAAATATACTCTGTGTGTGTGTGTGTGTGTGTGTGTGTGTGTGTGTGTGTGTGTGTGTGTATCCATCTGTGTAGTCAGCATCTGGGGGTACCAGCTCATAGACCTAAACCCTGCAGAATAGGTGGATTACAGCAAATTCATTAATTTAGAACAGGAAAGCATGAAAATCAGGCTCACCTTGAAAAAGTTGAAAGGGGAACTTAGCACTCAGCCTTGCCTTTTCCGTTATGAGCGTCTCCCATCCCACCTCCAATATCAAACACTGTTGTATTGTTCGTGTGAATAGTTTTTGTTAAAGCGCACAAGGAAGGAACATGACCCAGGCAAGTGAGTTCCTTCTTAGAGGCTGCGTTCACTCTCCCGGAAGGGAAGGGAAGAAGCTGGTCTTTATCTTTCTGAGACTGAAGCACCGGAAGGAGACAGGCCAGGAAAGTCCAAATATGTAGTTCCACTGCCTGAAACACAGTAAAACTGTTTCATAAGGGAGAAACGTTCAATTGGAGGTGTCTTCAGACAAAGAAGGCATTTCCCGTGGAAACCAAATCAAAAGCATTATGCAGTTATGGGATGACCAATCAGGATATAAGAGCCCTAAATCATGTCCCAGGCGGACCCAACATTAAATCTCAGCTGTGTGAGCCCCTGACATTTGACCTCTGTGCCTGAGTTTCTTCATCTTTCAAAAGGAAGACATTTGACAGTTTTTGGAGGAATTTCGGATGGTAAACAGGTTTTTATGAGACCTTAGTGTTTGCACAAGATAGGATCTAACAGTACTCCGTAGAATGGTCTTTTGCAAGATGGGAGCAGGCCCGTAGCATCCGACCGAGGCCAGTCAGTGAAATATGCCCTCTGAATTTCTTCATCCTTTTATTTGTCCTTGAAGCAGTGTTGAGACAGGTTTGCTCTCCGTCAGGCTTCCATTCCATCTTCCATGTCTCTTCGTGTTTTATCCTTCTGTAAAAATGACCCCCAAAGTTTTCTTTCAATGTTTTTCTCTCATTTCTGGGCTTGTAGATATTTACAGACACCTTGGCAAGTAAGCTTGACCGAAGCTTCCTTTGGTAACGGACATCAACCAATTTATTAGGTATTTGATTTATTTGAGTTATTGCACCTAAAATACAATTTGGCATTTTAAGTGGATTTTAAGGGTGTTTTATAGGTGGTTAATCTATTTATCAAACATTTCCCTTTTATCATCTCACAAATTTTAGTATATTTTCTTGTGATGGTTAAGGGTGTTTGGCCTCCTAAAGAATAATGACAACAACAGAAGTCATGAACCTGCACTTGGGTGAGGAGGATGTTAACCTAGGTATGGGAGTTTCTGTCTTATTTAAGCTTCTAGGCTACAAGCTTTCATTCTGAACCACAGCTAGCATGACATCCTCATGTGTGTAGGACATGTGAATATGTATATTTAAAGATATTAATATCATCATGTATGATTGTTTTGGTGTTAGATCAAAGCACTCTGTGAAACACATTGTTAATAGAAGTCTAATGGAGATAATTGCATGACCAGGCATCTCTTTTTCATGTCAGGTATTTATCATGTATTTACACTGACTAAAGAGACAGTCCAAATATACCTGAGACTAGGAGGTTGGTAGAGGGCTTACCTAATATGAACAAAGAAGTGGATTCGATTCCCAGCACCACATACAACCAGGCCTGGTAGTGCACTTCTGTAATCCCAACACTTGGGGTGTGATGTAGGAGGATCAGAAGGTCAAGGCCATCCATCCTCATGTACCTATCAAGTTTGCCATCAGTCTGGATTACAAGAAATTCAGTCTCAAAAAGTAAACAAAATAAAATATCAGAGATGAAACAGTCTTGCACACTTACAGGTGAAAAATATTAAAAATGCCAGGCGATGAGCCTGGTCTTTATTATGCCACAGGAAAGAAATATTTCCAGCGCTGGTAGCCTTGAACTCCATGGTGCCTAATAGTGAAATCTCTCTATGTTCCCTGGCCCTCTTTTTCTGTAGGCTACCAAGATGCATGTCTAGACAGTCTCAAAATTCCGGTAGGGGGCGCTGTGGTCTAACGCAAGGTCTATTCTTTTTTTTTTTTTTTAAACGATCATTCTAAACTCTGCCCTTTCCCGAGATTTAATCTGTTTAAATGGATAGTGGTTATTTGCTCTTAAGTTCACTATGAATTTAATCTCACGTTTAATATACTGAAGTGCTATATGGCTGCTTTCCTGCACCGATTAGCATAACTTTCCCCAAACTGAATTCTGAATAGGAAGCGATCTTGTTCAGGAGCATGAATTATAATTTCATTGTTTCTAAAACAAGGAAATATTTGATGACTTTGAAAAAAATATGAAGTGAATTTTGATGAGGTTGGTTTTGGAATTAAGCTGGGACTTTTGTAGAAATTGAATATACAAACTTTGCCTTGAAATTTTATTATTTTTTTAAAGCTGGGAGAGATGCATTCTATTTGCATTTTTGAGCCTGAATAATTTTAATTCCATTTTTATTGTGCAAGGCCAAGAGGAACATTTACTTTGTTTTCCCTGATTACTTATACAATTATTCTTTTCAGATACCACATGAACCATGAACCATAATATTATAGTCCTTGCTAATACATTTTGGCAAAAGTATTAGTATTTAAAGTATTTACATGAAAACACAATACATAAATGTAATGACTTTCTCAACTGCATACATTGTTTCCACTAAGCAATCACCTTTATTTTAATACAAGTAAAATTCATTAACTGTTTCTCAATTAGCTGAGCAACTTTTCCAAATGAACTAGCAAAGAAAAACATTGCTTGTTCTACTGAAGCCAGCTGATTTGCCTGGTGGCGAGGACAGAAACAAAGAAAAGGGTTTAATTTTAATAAATGCAATGCTGACTCCTGGGGGATTAAGTATGGTCCTGATGCACCCCCTTTCTCTCTGGTTCATTTCTAAATAAAGTTAGATTTGAATGTAAAAATCTTTGTAGCCAAGGTTTATGCTCAAGACTTTCTCATGTGAAAAGTAGAACTTGGAGCCCAACTGAGTGAATCCTTTGACTTGCAAACTTAATTTGAAGAAATGAATATATCATCTTTCTCCCTCACTAAAATTTTACATCCCATCGTAAATTTAAGGCCACAGGAGTTGAGCTGAATCCTGTATTTTTAAGTGCAAATCAAATGTAGCAATTTGGGGGAAAGATACAATTAACTTTGAATTCCCATTTATGTAGCACAGATTTCATATGAGTTTAACTTCTTTCTGAGTTCTACTTTTGGCTAATAATAAAGATACTTAAGACTAAAAAAATGACAATGCCTATGCAAGAGACTTAGTATTGTATTTGTGAAACAAGTTACATATTCTTAATAATAGACTAAAACTGTTAATTATCTTATGTATTAATGGGGCTCCTGCTACTAAGGTGTTTAATATCCCTGGCTCTGTCTCTTGGAATATGTGGTTAGCAATTTTTATGTGGCTGGTAAATTGTTAGTTACTACTTCTAAGGGCATTAGTTACATATACATCTATATGGAACTCTAAATTTCTTTTTACAACATTCTTTCATTCTACGATTATTCTAAAAATAGTTCACTTTGCAGAAAGGATATTTAAGACCAGTTCTGCTTCACAGTTCTGATAGGAACCGGAGGGGGTTGTGTATGCATCACTGTGACAAGCACTCCTCTGCCACACACAAGGCTTTCATCTTTATGGATATTGGTGGTCAGGGTGCTGATTGGGTTGGAAGAAGTCCATTTTTTAAGCTAATATTCATATGAAGGATGTGCATAAGGTGGTGAGCATATGCTGGGAATTTGTTACTTTTCTATCACTCTGATAAAACACCATGACCAAGGCAACTTAAAAAAGAAAGAATTTATTTGGGTCTATGGCACCAGAGTGATAAGAGTCCATGATGGGAGAGAAGAGGCACTGTGGCTGGAGCTGGAAGCTTGGAGTTTACATCTTAACCACAAGCAGGAAGTAGAAAAAGCACATTGGGTATGGCACCTGACTTTGAAACCTCCTAATTCTCCCCAAACAACACCACCGACCAATGCAATGCCCAAAACCATGAGGGGGGGACATTCTCACTCAAACCACCACAGGCTGGAACAATGGATATATATATATATATATATATATATATATATATATATTATATATTATTATAATTATATATATATATATATATATATATTCCCTTGACCATGGTGTGTGTGTGTGTGTGTGTGTGTGTGTGTGTGTGTGTGTGTGTGTGTGATGGGCCCCCTATATACAGAGGTCAGAGGACAACTTGCAGGAGTCAATCTTCTGCATTACCATATGGATCTGGAGATGCAACTCTGGTTATCATGCTTGGCATCGAGACTACTGAGCCATCTCACCAGCCCCTATTCTTTGACAATTTCATACATGCATATGATATAACTTGATCCTGTCCACCTCTCACCCCGCCCAGGCACTCCCAACACACCCTTCTCTCACATTCATGGCCTCTTCTTTTTCTGTATCGCCCACTGAATCTAATTAGTGCACATGAGCACAGGTGTGGCACCATCATCAACCTGCCAGAAGCCACACCCCCAAAGAAAAATGATACCCTCTTCCTCCAGTGACCACCAATTGTCAATGGCTCCTTAGCTAAGGATGAGGCCTTATGAGCTGCTTCCCTGTCCGTGATGGAATGTTGACTGGCTTGATTGTGTGCAGGTAACAACAGCTCCTGTGGGTTCATGAGTACAACAGCAATGCCACGTCGGGAAACAGGATTCCGTTCTCTTCTCTCTGCAGCCTCTTCCAAGATGTCAGAACTGTGGTTTTGACATGACCCAGAGTGGCACCATCTTCAAGTATTGTTGTTCTGGGATTTCTGTTGCCTCTTGAGCTTGTGCAATATTGTCTAGTAGATTCTAGGTTTTCCTAATTAGTTTCCCTTTCCCCTTTTTGTGGATGGAGGACTTTCTGTACTAGTTTCATAAAAACTGACACTTGAGAAAATTTGGGGGATCTTGAAACTCTACATATATAACTTAAATGGTGTTTCTGCTGAGGTTTGAACTCTAAAACTCCCAATTCTCTTCCCTCACTCCTGTCTTCCCCTAAGAAAGATCATTTTGAGACTTGGTTGTTTATAACTAACCTATTATTTCTGAAAATTTTATAGATCTTTTCATTGTTTTCTGAGTTCTGAATTGTCAGACTTATGAGCCTGGCATATTTTTATTTGTTGTGCTGGACACAGAGCCTTTGAAATATAAAAACTCTACATTCATTTGTGGAAAATTTTCATGGAATTTTTTTTCAGATTTTTGTTATTTGAATTAGAAACAATATTGTTTTACATGACAATCCCAGTTCCCTTCTCGCCCCCCCCATCCTCCCCTACCACCCTCCAACTAAAACCCTACCTATCACATATCTTTTCTGCTTCCCCTGGATGGTGAGGCCTTCCATAGGTGTCATCAGAGGTGTCATCCATAGGTGTCTATCATATCCTTTGGGATAGGGCCTAGCCCCCACCCCCCATGTGTCTTGGCTCAGGGAGTATTCCTGTATGTGGAATGGGCTCCCAAAGTCCACACCTATGCTAGGGATAAGTACTGAACTACTACAGGAGGTCCTGTAGAACCTACAGGAGGTTCCAAGGTTTCCTCAATGAAATCCATGTTCCTGGGGTCTGGATCAGTCCCATACTGGTATCCCAGCTATCAGTCTGGGGAGCAAGAGTTCCCTGATATTCAGGTTAGTTTTTTCTGTGGGTTTTACCAGCTTGGGCTGGACCCCTTTGCTCTTTACTCATCCTTCTCTGCATCTGGATTCCAGTTCAGTCAGTGACAAGTTGTGGGTGTCTGCTTCTACTTCCACCAGCTGCTGGATGAGGGCTATCAGGTGGCATATAAGTCAGTTATCAACCTCATTATCAGGGGAGGGCATTTAAGGAAGCCTCTCCTCTGTTGCTTAGATTGTTAGCTGGTGTCATCTTTGTAGATCTCCAGACATTTCCCTAGTGCCTGATTTCTCTATAAACCTAAAATGTCTCCTCTATTATGGTGTCTCCATTCTTGTTAACTTCTATTGTCCCCTGACTCAACCTTTCTGCTCCCTCATGTCCTCTACATTCCTCCTCTTCTTCTCTTCTCATTCTCGTAGCTCCCTGCCCCCTCTTCCTGCACTCTCAATTTGCTCAGGGGATCTTGACCTTTTCTTCTTCTCCAGGGGACCATGTTTGTCTCTCTTAGGGTCCTCCTTGTTTCCTAGCTTCTCTGGCAGTGTGGATTGTAGGCTGGTAATCCTTTACTCCATGTCTAAAATCCACATATGAGTGAGTACATATCATGTTTGTCTTTTTGTGATTGGGTTACCTCGCTCAGAATGTTTTTTTTTTTCTAGTTCCATCCATTTTCCTGCAAATTTCAAGATTCCATTGTTTTTTCCTGCTGAGTAGTACTCCATTGTGTAAATGTACCACATTTTCTCTATCCATTCTTTGGTTGAGGGTCTTCTAGGCTGCTTCCAGTTTCTGGCTATTACAAATAGTGCTCTTCATGGATTTTTAAAAGAGGATTTTATGTATTCCAGACTTGCCTGAGACTAACTGTGTAGGCAAAAGTGCTGATTATATGTGTGGGCTGCCAACCCTGGCTCTTAGGAATGTTTCTGCTGTCAATCATTACCCCCTCATTCCCTCTATCATGCTGTATTTCTGAAGTTGGATCATCTGTGTTTCCTCTATAATATTTTGTGGTTACTACCACAGACCTCTTCCCGTTTTTCTGACATTATCTGGCTATGTGGTGTACAGTGGCTTTGAGCTCTCAGTGCCTTGGCCTCTGCTTTCCCAAGTGTTGGGATTATAGAGGCATGTGCTAACTGGGACTTTCTAGTGCTCTAATTTCAGAATGGTTTGTCATATTTTCTTCTGATGTGCTTCTTGCATTTATCTATTAGACTCTTAATGTTTTATTTATTTGTTTATATTTATTTATTTATTTTTACATTTTTCCTGAGTGCTCATATTAGTAAAACTTCCCAGGAATTTTATGTCTAATGCAGGTTTTGGTAATAGCATTTCTCCTTTTGTCATGTTTTCATCTCCATCTATGTTCTTCAATTCCTTGGAACTTGTTGGTTTTTTTTTCCTGACAACAGCTTCTTTTTATTTATTTTTTATTTAAATTTTTTTGTTAATTTTTTACATTCTAATCCCAGTTCTTCCTCCTCCCCTCCTGCTCCCTCTACCTCCTCCCCCCACCTCCCATCTGCTCCTTGGAGAAGGTAAGGCCTCCCCTAGGAAGTCTACTAAGTCTGTCCCATCATCTAGTTAAGACAGGACCAAGGCACCTCTCCACCCTCACACCCCTGTGTCTAGGCTGAGCAAGGCATCTCTCCATATAGAACGGGCTCCACTAAGTCAGTCTGTGCATTAGAGTTAGATCTTGGACCCACTGCCAGTGGCCTCATATATTGTTGCAGTCACACCATTGTCA
Source organism: Cricetulus griseus (assembly GCF_003668045.3). Classification (NCBI taxonomy): domain Eukaryota; kingdom Metazoa; phylum Chordata; class Mammalia; order Rodentia; family Cricetidae; genus Cricetulus; species Cricetulus griseus. The sequence continues at coordinate 205,164,583 of NW_023276807.1, read as the reverse complement.
CCTATATTAAGGGAGTCTAGTTTCGTGTTATGAAGGTTCCCCATTTGTCAGACCTGAGTCAGTGATCTCTCACTAGCTCAGGTCAGCTGATTCTGTGGGTTTTCCCCATCATGGTGTTGACTCCTTTGTTCATATTATCACTCCTCCCTCACTTCCATTGTATTCTAGGAGCTTGGCCCATTGGTTAGTTGTGGATTTCTGCATCTGCTTCCATCTGATTCTTGAAGGGCGTTTTAGCTTCTCTGGGGTTGTGGATTGTAGGCTGGGTATCTTTTGTTTTATGTCTGGTATCCACTTATGAATGAGTACATACTATGTTTGTGTTTCTGGGTCTGGGTTACCTCACTCAGGATGTTTTTTCTAGTTCTGTCCATTTGCCTGTGAATTTTAGGATGTCATTGTTTCTTACCACTGAGTAGTACTCCATTTTGTAAATATACCACATTTTCTTTATCCATTCTTCAGTTGAGGGGCATCTAGGTTGTTTCCAAGATCTGGCTATTACAAATAATGTTGCTATGAACATAATTGAGCAAATGTTCTTGTGGTGTGAATGTGCCTCCTTTGGGTATATGTCCAACAGTAGTATTGCAGGGTCTTGAGGTAGGTTGATCCCTAATTTTCTGGGAAATCTCTACTCTGATTTCCACAGCAGCTATACAAGTTTGCACTCCTACCTCCACATCCTCTCCAGCATAAGCTGTCATTGGTGTTTTTGATCTTAGCCATTCTGATCAGTGTAAGATGGAATCTCAGAGTGGTTTTGATTTGCATTTCCCTGATGACTAAGAATGTTGAAGATTTCCTTAAGAGTCTTTCTGCCATTTGAGATTGTTCAGTTGAGATTTCTCTTAGATCTGTACCCCATATTTTAATTGGGTTGTTTGGTATTTGCTGGCTAGTTTGGTTGCTTGATTTTTAAAGCATTTGGGGGCCTAATTTTTTATGTTGGAGGATTTTCTCAGACACCTAATATTTCTTGGTTTCTTGCCTGGGTTTATAGTAATCACTTAACAGCTTGGAAGAGTCTTTGCTTTTCATGAGGGGCTTGCTGTCTGTGTGTGTCACTACAGAGTGGTTGATCTGGTCTTATTATGGGAACTCCCAAGGCATCAATACTTCTAGATCTTTCCTCTAGGTTGGTTTAGATTATCAGAGAAAGAACTTCATAACTTCTGAGTGGTGTAGGCTTCACTATCTGCTTCCAAGAGCCAAGTGCAAAGACAATGACAAGGGTTGATATTTAGTATGTGAACATGTTTCTCTTAGTCTTCTTTTAAAGAGTGTCCACTCCACTAACAGTTCCCAAAGCCACCCCTGCCCCTGTCTACTCATCTATCCCAAACACCCTCTTTATGTGTGAATTGGACCCAGTTTTCCACCAGGTAAGAGAGAATGGGATTCTGATTACACCTTTAGCAATTTTTCTAATGTTCCTCTCATTTACACCTTCATTTTCATACACATTTTTCATAAATGCTGGGATCATCAATCCCAGAGGCTTCGGGGGTGTGATTCTGAGGATTGTGCTCATCATGCTGGACTCCCCTTCCCTGGTCTAGTTGGTGAGATGGCAGCTGTCCTGCCTTCAGCTGCCAACATTTCCTTGTTTTTGTTTACTTTTTGCTGTCCTTGACCTGAAGAATAGTTTTAGAAGAACATTTGCTTGCTTACTTATTCATTTATTGTGGCTCTAGGTATCAAACTGAGGGCTCTGAGCATGCCAGGAAAGCATTCCCTCTGAGCTATATTCCCAGTCCTCTCCCTGTTCCCCAGGCTCCAAAACAAAACAAAAATACCTTATCTGAGTCTGGATAAGGTTACTAGAAGAAATTTGCATATTTAACTACTTATCTGTCTCTTTTGTGGAAGGCAATAGGATAATAGAAATGAGATGTTCTCTTGGGTCGTACAATTCGAGTCTGTCTTGAAATGTCTTGAAATGTAGAATTGGCCATGGGAAGGTCAGAGTAGTTCAAGGTGTCAATTTCCTATGAATTAAAATCAGATAATCAATGTAATAATTTTACCAGTTAGAATACAAAATCTTCTTGTAAGTACTTTGTGCACTAAGATTTCTTTTAATATGTTTTCAATGGATGACGATGTATACGTGTGTGCTCGGCCTTGTGTGTTTTTTGCACATGAACCATGGCTTGGCTGTGAAGGTCACAAGGGCAACTTTCAAGAGTCAGTTTTTTCCTTCCACCATGGGTTCTGGGCACTGAACTTAGGCTGTCAGGTTTGTGCTGGTACTGCCGGATCTACCATGAATTCTTGAGATTGGCCATCAACCTGTTAGTGTCTTGTGAAATGAACAATCTAAGCAGCCAAGGAAAACTAGAAACATATCAACATGAAATTATACAGTGAGATACTAAAACATTAAGGTGAAGAATCCTAGTTTAACTTTTTTTTTTAGATATTGGAAAGTACATACTATTTTGATCAAGGCGAACATATTTGTGGACCCAGATTGAGTTGTAGTATATTTGCCATTGGATTATATTTCAATATCATATTGGGTCATTCATAGCTGTCAGGGGCAATGGAGGCCAGAGGTAACATTTACCTCTGGGGAGTAGTAATTTATTAAGGTACATCCACAAAAAAAGAAAGAAAGAAAAATAAAAGCTGGAGATGGGTTCACATGCCTGTACTCCCAGCACTTGCAAGATGGATGGAGGAGGACCAGGCACTCAAGGCCATCTTCCAATACAAAGGGATTCATGACCAGCCTTAGCTACAGGAAAGCTTCTCTCAAAAAGCTATCAATAGATTTTAAAATTGAATAGATTTAGCTCTCCAATTCTTTTTCATGGAGTAAGACTATTTTCTTACACATTGCTGACTCAGTTTCTCAAAGCTAAAACTTGTTTGTTTTTTCTTCCAAGGCTCTGGTCTGAATGAATCCTATAGTGTTCGGTAGCTGTACAGAGGGGTGAATTCCTAGGTTCTGGTCATCATAGATCCTATAGTACCAGTGACTATACAAGGGTATGAATAAGTCTATTAGCAGGAGATATAAAAGGGTGTAAATACATATTTGTCTATTAGCAGGAGAGGATGCTCTGTACAGTGTTTGCTGTAAAAATATCAAGCCAAAGGGCTACATGTTTAATATGATACCTTTTAGGAAAAAGTTGGGAAAGGAATAGAGATATAACTTTATACGTGTATGAAGAATATTTATAAGGTTGCAATTTTAAAGGTTAAAAATGACCTGTGAGAACCAGGCAGAGGTAGCTCATACCTTTAATCCCAGCACTTGGAAGGCAGAGCAGGCAGATCTCTGTGAGTTCCAGGACAGCCAGGGCTACACAGAGAAACCCTGTCAGGAATCACCTCCTCCAAAGAAAAAAAAAAAAAAAGACCTAGGAGGTGGGAGCTTGGCAGGTGAGGAAAATCTGGAGAAGACATTTTTTTTTTGCAATATACATTCTTTTTATGATACGGTTTTGTAAAGAAAAGTTAAATCAAAAATCATAATCCACACCAAGCTAAATTGGATTTGAAAGAATGTTTTGTTGTTCTTGTGCTCAGAGCCCAGGCTCAGGACCAGGTAAGTGAGGCATGGCAAAGAAATTCAGGCTTTCATTCACTTTGTCCATTTGTATCACCTGTTCTCAGCTCTTGACTGCATTCTTTCATGCAGCATATGGCTGTTTTGTGAGGCTCAGAGAAATGGATCTAATAGATCATAGGTTTATTTTCTTCTTATGCCTTGCCAAAGAGGAAGAGAAAACTTCTTATCCTTTGGCAATAAAGTCGAAAGAAGGACCCTTCCTTATACTACCTAGGGTCATATATTCAAAATCCTTGATCCATGGACCAAACTGTGGTCAGGAGGCAGCAAACTCCAACTGGGGAGAGGCACAGGTCACATGCAGATATTACAGTTGTTTACACTTACACCATGTAAGAAGGGGAAAGGTAGTTTCCCAAGCTGGGATTGATGGACAAACACACGCATCTACTCTAAAACTACACTGTATATAAAATGGTTCATTTGAATGAACCGTCCACACCCATGGAACTTTTTTTTAAAGTCTAGACTTGCTGTGAAGGCTGAGAACCCAATGAACCGCAAGATGCTAGGCACATAAGAAACAATCGCCCATTATGTAAGAATGTGCTGTCTATTAATTTGGGCTTGGAAATTGAAAGTGGAGAATGACACCCCTTTTTCTTACTCTAAAAGTTGTTATATAGATCTAGAAACCCATTAAACCTTCTTTGAAAACATTGTTTATTCCCTATTGCTATAAATAGTTTGAGAGACTAGACTATAATGACGAGACAAAGGAAAATTGTTGTCAAAAGAAAGTATAGGACAGGAAGCTCTGATTTCAGAAAAGATGAACTATTCTTTACAATCTGGTAGTTTTCGCTTTGGTTTGTTTTTCAGGTGCTAGGATGGAGCCCAGGGCCTCTCACATGCTGGACAAATGCTGTTCCACTGCACTATATGCCTAGTTCTAATTTGACAAACATTTAGAAAATGAAAACCTTAGCTAAGTTTATCAATGATCATCTTCCCTGATGACTGAAGACAGAAGGATGGATATTTAGAGGGAAAGCTAACTCTGTATCTTGTAGCCTTTTCAGAGCCTCCAGAGAATCCACATATTTCAAAAGACAATTCAGATCCACTCAAAAATAGCTGTCCCTTTGCAAGGTAAGAGGCAAAAGGGTGAACCAAGCCATGTAGACACCTTGAAATATCCCTTTCCCTATCTATACCAAGATGGTGGCTTTGCTTTGTAAAATGGAGGGAAACTATGCTATCATCTGCCACAGAGAGGAGGTTTATGTTCCTCCTCAGACTCACATATTGAAATCTTGAGAGGTGGGGACTTTAGGAGGTACTGAGGCAATAAAGGCATAGCCCCCATGAATAGAGGTAATTGTTCTCATACAAGGAACTACAGAGAGCACTTTCCCCTCTAGACATGTGAGGTAGATTGGTTGTGACAAAATGACAGAAAATCAGCTATAGGAGAAAAAAATTTATCTTGGGGGTTCATGGTCACTTGATACCATAGTTTCTGGGCCACAGTAAGAGAACGTTGTGGCAAGAAGCATATGGAGAGAAAGGTTTCTCACCTCAAGGCAACCTGGAAGCAAAGAAAGAGTAGGGGGCACACACCTCGGTGACCTACTTCTTCCAACTAGGACCCATTTCCTACAGTCTCTACTACCTCCCAGAAGTCAGTGCAATTATGATTCCATCTGAGGATGAATCCATTGATGAGAGCAGAGCCTTCAGAATCCAATTACTTCCCCCAAAGCCTCACCTATAAAGACCCACTGCTGCATTGTGCTTTCTGAATTCTTAGACATCTGACAAGTGTTAGCTTATATTTTATTAGTTGTGTAAACTCAAATGTTTGACTATGTATCTTGTTAGGGTTTGGATATGTCCCCGTGGAGGCATGTTTGAAATGCTAGGTCCCCCTCTTGGACTGCTTTGACAACCTGCAGGAAGTGGAGCCTAGCTGGCAAAAATAGATCACCTGCCTTTGAAGGTATATAATGCGGAACACGATTAATGCGGATTGCAATGGAGTCAGAACTAGTTTGAAAAACAGGTGGATTATTAGGAAGTACTCACGAGATGGAGCCAGTCCTGTACAACCAGGTGGGAGAGGGAATAGAGAGAGCCGCTTGCATGCATCCCTCATATTTAAAGCTTTGCTATGTCACTCTGACCACGCCCAAGTGTGCGTGGTCAGCGTCAGCTGTGCCAGCCCCCAAGTGGGCATGGTCAGCATTTCCCGCTACAGGTATACCTACCTCAGGTTTCCAGCTTGCTTCTTTGCTTCCTGCTTGGCATGTGAACAGCTACACCACAATCTCCTGCCACCACAGACTAAGCCACTCTGCCATGCCTTCCCTACTATGATAGACTGAAACCATGAGGCGAGCAAACTTTTCTTTTAAGTCGTTCCTGGTAGGTATTTGGTCACAATAACACAAAAGTAACTAAATGTAGAATAAGGTAGAAAAGACCAATTATTAGATACTGATTTATCGATTTATTTCGTGGGTTACTTAAAGCACTGCTTGCACTGCCTATTTGCCCAGCACGACTTTACTTGCTACCTGGAGCAGAACGATCTGGAGAAATGGCTGAAGCAATGGGGTCATTGTCTTAACAACATGCTAACTGCCATGTACAATTTCTGTAAATGCTTGCTTGCCCTCTCCAACTTGTTATTTTAGAGTGGAAAATGAGAATACAAACTGGACCTGGCATTATACATAGCCCTTTAGGAGCTGTCCTGGCTTCAGTCCACTGGTGACAACTCCTTTCTTCCACTCTCATCTGTGTTGGAACATTTATTCCAGGAAGATCCCCAATATAACTGATAAATGTACTATCCATCATAAATACCCAGGTTGAAGCAGAAACAGGGACGGTCTCATGGGTGCCAAGGAAAGTTTTGTGCTTGTGAGCTTTGTGTATGTAGCTTAGAAGAAACCTTCTTGTCTGCAGGAGAAACTGCAGCCAGCCTACCCGAGCTGCAATCACCCCACCCCAGGTGCCCAGGCCAGTCCTCATGAGCATTTGCATGTGCTACAGACACTTCCTCTCTGAGCCAAACTACCAAGATTGCCTCAACACCCAGAGACACCTGACCCAGAGACACCAATGAGGAAAAGACATGCAGCAGAGTCAGCTGCCTGAGCCAATAGGAACTTGGGAGGGGGTATAAAGGCAGGCCCAACTTCTTGAATGAAGGAGTCTGTGGCATGCTCTGCTACTCACTGACTCCCAATGCCTGAGTCTTTGGTGCTGTGTGCTCTCACCCCCTCCCCAAGGGGTGTCTGAGTAGGGTAACCGACAACACTTGTCCAAAACCAAAAAGCAGTGCCCAAATGGGAACTACTTTAACCAGAAAAGTCATTAACCTATAGGTTGTCTTCAGTTAATGTGGACAGAATATAACAAGGACTGTGTTAAGTTTTTGGAAAATATTCAACGCCCTGAAAACTGCTGCAGCTTGTAGATGGTGGTACAACAGTTCTTCCGTCAAGAACCATTGAAACACTAGTGTTTCTGATTCAGTGCATCACTCTGCACTGTGTGTGGTTCTGAGGGTGTCCTTTTGGGGAAAAGCTTGATGGCTCCAAGTGTACACAACACAGTGCAGCAGCCCAGGCCAGGGGAAGAGGTTGACGGATGTTTCTCTCCTGCTTTACAATACTCCAACACCTTTAATGGCTAAATACAACTCCCATCACTTTGAGGAGGAAGGTGTATGATGGCCTTGGAGAGCCTCTCAAAATGGCTCATCAAGTTTAGTCTTCACCTCTAAATAAGGGTACAGATTAAGACTTTAGATATTCTAGTGAAGAAAAAAAAAAAACACCCATGATACCCAGAGGGGTCAATCTCTGCAGGAAGGAAGTTTATATTTGGTATGGTGGGCCATCCCTAGTAGGTGTTCTTTTTGGCTAATAATAGTCTTTGTTGAGTAGTCGCTCTCCTGGGAGGGAGTGCTAATGCAGAACTCACCGAGTTTTCTGCTGCTGGCTGAGAATTATCAATAGGTCATAAATAAACTACAACCACACAGAAAAGACAATAAGATTATATGTACTCCCACTACCTCCAATTACAGTAAGAGCAACAATTATAAGGTTGTACTCCTACAGCCACCCTGGGGAGAAAATGAGAGGCAAATGTTCCATTAGCTTAATGAAGAGAGTAGCAGAGTTGCAGTCAGATTTTCTCACTATTAGCACCTATGGTGTGCCCCAGCACACGAGGAAGCTGGAGTTGCAGAGTAACAATTAAACTTTCTGACAATTAACCTCTACAATGCACAGCCCCTGGCCCCAAAGGAGACTTTTCAAAGGATCACATTTACATGGATCTCACCTCTTGACTATGAAATTTGAGTGAATAATTTTCTCGTGGAAATGGAAGGACTCAAGGTGTCTAAGAATCATCGTTATTAGGGTTGCTGGGGAGCACACATGGACAGGATGCCACCACTGGGAAAGGCAGGGCTAAGGGGGGAAGAAGGGAAGACATGGCCACATTTCCTCACTTGGGAAAAGATGGATGCAGATCAATGAGAGTTACATAGCTTCAGTGTTGTGTGTGTTAGGAGGACCACCCAGGGAAAGAGTAGATGTGAGGCTTTGCAAATGTGGGTTGTCTCCTGGAAGGTATCGTGTCAGGTGAAGAAGAAAATAATCTCCAAAAACAGGTTATCCTGAGTTCGGAGGCTAGCTTTAGCATTCAGCCTTCCTAAGCACCAATGTTTCTCCTTTGCACAATGGAAGTACTGAACGAACAAGCTTGCACAGTTATTTAAGGATTAAGGAGACAATGCACAGGGATTAGTCACAGGAACTGCTGAGTTGTCTATGGTACCCAGCTATCTCAGTTACCCAGGTTCGGAATCGGCCTAAAGCACTGCATTTGTGTAGCACAAATAAACACTTGTGTAATAGTAATTGTTACCAAAATGCCCTTCTGGAGACCAGGATTTAAAACTTTGAGTGGCACCGAGTAATTTACTTGGTTCCCTCTTAATTTAAGAGCAGCAAATGGGGGCTGGGGAGATGGCTTAGTGGTTAAGAGTACTTGTTGGCTCCTGCAAAGCACCTAGGTTCAGTTCTCAGCACTGACAGGGATGCTCACAACCATGTAACTTTGACATCCTCTTCTGTCCTCCAAGGGTACCAGGCACACACATGGTGTGCATACATGTATGCAGGCAAACATTTGTATAGATAAAATAATAAAAATAAATCTTTAGGGGTCAAGACCACACTGGGAAAACCTGCAGAAACAGCTGAGAAAGTGGGAACTCATGGACCCAATCTGACAGCTGGGGAACCAACATAGGATGAAATCAGGCCCCCTGAACAGCCTTCATCCAGTAGCTGATAGAAGCAGAAGCAAGCACGCACAGCTAAACACTGAGCCATAATTTTGGAATCCAGTTGTAGAAGGGGGGGAGGAGTGAGCAAAGCAGTCAAGACCCTTCTGGAAAAACCTACAGAACCAGCTGACCTGACCTAGAGAGCACACGGACCCCAGTCGTAAAGCTGGGGAACCAGCATTGGACTGACCCAAACCCTTTGAATGTAGGTGCCAGTTAGGAGGCCTGGGCAGGCTATGGGACCAGTATTTATCCCTAGTGCACAAATGGACTTTGGGAGCCCATTGCTATGGAGGAATACTATTTCAGCCCAGATACATGGAGGAGAGCCTAGGCCTTCCCCCAAATGTTGTGACAGACTTTGATGATCTCCGTGGGAAGCCTCACCATCTCCAAGGATGGGGAGTGGGTGGGAGGTGGGGTGGGGGGTTGACAGGGGGCATGGGAGGATGGGAGTGAGAGGGAAGGGGGATTGATTATAAAATGATTGTTTCTAAATTTAAAAAAGGAAAAGAATAAAAATAAATCTTTGAAGAGCAATAAAGGATATTTGTGCAATTTGGACATGTGTCTGAACTGCTGTACAGAGTATTGATAAATAATCAGATAAATATGGGCAAATAATGGGCACACACACTCTGGACATTGTTACCTAAGACACAGGAAGCCCCTGGTCTGACTGAGCTTCTCCACACACATAAAGGAATCCTGGCAGTTTCCTTCAGTCACGACTACAGCTTCTCATGAGCTGTGGCCAATTTACTGAATTTGTTGAAAAGTGTCCACTCTCTGGGTAGACAAAGTGGTTCTTAGATATAGCCTGCTGGGGCTGGTGATATGGCTCAGTGGATGAAGATGATGATGAATTGGATGAAGTGGATGCTGCCCAGCCTGAGGACCAGGGTTTAATTCCCTGGACCCACATGGTAAATGAAGAGAACCAGCTCCTGGTAATAGAAAGAACCAACTTCTGGTAGTGTCTGTGACCACCTTATGAGCACTGCTATACATACACACATACTAACACACACATACACAAACATGAACACACATACAAACACATATGCATACAAATATACACATAGAAACACATACATACAAACATGTACACACACACACACACACATAAACATGAACACACAAAAACCATACATACAAACACACATACAAACATGTACACATGTAATAACACACATACAAACATGCATACATACAATAAATACAAATGTTGTTTTTTGAAACAGGGTTAGTGTATAGCCTTGGTTGTCCTGGAACTCACTCTGTAGGCCAGGCTGGCCTCTAACTCAAAAAGAGCCTCCTGTCTCTGCCTCCTGAATGCTGGAATTAAAGGTGTGCAGCACCACAGCCAGGCTGTAGTTTGGTTTTTAAGAAGTAGCTTAGTGCTGCCACCTAATACACTCTTCTTTCCATTTTGTATCCTCCAGGGTGACAAGTGGTCTCAGTAACTCAAGATCAGATTTGCTCCAAGTGTCAGTACCTCATGATCAAAAACACTCTGCTTCCTGAAGACTTTCTCCCAAGCATTCCATGAACTATAAACTTCCTTCTGACTTCCAATCATATTTACTGAAAGCTGAAGGAAACAGAAAGGTGAGCCAAACAGCAGACTCTGGCCTGTTGAGAAGCATTCTTACCCAGGGTACACTGCTTCAAGAACCATTATCCATCAGGCCTGTAGAGTTTCCTGTTTTAGAAGGTAGGTTTGCTAATGCAATTTAGAATTTTTGGTACTTTGTAAAATTACAGTGTACCAGGCCTTTTCTTTTTGGGCCACCAACCAATTACCAAATCATGACACAGCCTTATTAATTTTGAATGCTCAGCCTAGCTTAGGCACATTTTTGGCTAGCTCTTTTAACCTTAAATTAACCTGTTTATCTTTATCTAGCTTTTACCTTGCAGCTTATTACCTTCTTTCTGTATATCTTACTTTCACTGCTTCTCTGTGCCCGGCTGTCTGCCTGGTTACTTGCTCCAGGCATCTCCCATTATCTCCTCCTTCTCTCCTGTCCTTCCTCTTCTTTTTGAGCCTGGATTTCTCCTCCTATTTATTCTCTCTGCCTGGCAGCCTGGCCTATCCCTCTCCTGACTTGCTATTGTCCATTCTGTTTTTTATTGGACCAATCAGGTGCCTTAGGCAGGCAAGGTGAAACAAATGCAACACATCTTTTCAACCTTACATCATTAAACAAATGTAGCATAAGCAAAAGTAACACACCTTTCCACAGTTAAAGTAACATTTAGCAATATAAATGTAACACATCTTTCCCTAGTGAAGTATTCTACAACATTACAGTAGTTATTTTAAAGTATCAAGGCATTGGGTTTGATAAGGATGAGGAAAAGTCCAGCATACCTCTGCCTTCTGCTAGTGGATGTACCTGGCACCAAACTACACAATACAAGGTATGTTTGAGGGGCAGAGATGAAATTCAGTAATGTGTGGACACAGAATAACCCCCTCTTGATGTAGGGAACATGTCATCTGCCAGGAAGTTAAACACAATAATAAAACTGGCCAAAAGTTGGCTGTTTTTTCTTCCTCTCTTTCCTTCCTCTCTCCTTCCCTCATGTTTTCCTCCCCTCCCTCCCTTCCCTTCCTCTTCTATTTTAAAACAGTCTCACCATACAGCCCTGCCTGATCTTTAACTCACTTTCAATGTAGACCAGGCTGATTTCAAACTCACAGAGATCTTCCTGCTTCTGCCTCCCAAAAGCTGGGTCTAAAGGCAAGCACTGCCATGCTCAGCTACTTGGCTCCTTTTTGCTTCTGCCATATGTCAGCAGTTATAAATAATGCCAGTAGAAAAATAATCCTCCCCCAAACTACCTCATGCTTAAAAAATCAAGTTGATAGCATACTCTGATACTTTATCCTTTAGTGTACATTGTATCCTGCACCTACATTAACTTAGAGAACTCCCAGCTGAATCTCCACACACAGACTCTGCTGTGACACTCCTTTTAGGAGAAACCAACTTCCTAGCAGTATTGAAGCTTGTTTCCCAGGTGCTTTTGATCTCCAACCTTGTGGTGCTACATAATTTCACTTTTGAAAAGATGGTGGTTTTAAAGTTGAAGAAACAGAATCTGAGATGCCACTAGGTTATGTGTACAGTTGCCATGAGACAGCCCAACACTTGAAGTGCAATGCCTCCCACAGGTGGAGTTCATCCCAAACATCAGATCTTCTGCTATAGTTGGAAAGTGCTTCAGAAAAATGTAACCATTTGTGTTAAACTAAAACAGAGTTGAAAAGAATACTGTCACATCAGTGCTATTGTGCACTGATTTAAATAGTTCTGATGTCTTGCAAGATGTTTTTATCTTATTAAAAATCTAACTGGTTATTATGATCATACACATTATTGTAATGGGTCAATCTTAGGTATAAATCTTCCTGTTTCTAAGACATGTTTATGTGAATTAAAGGCAGGTATGTGTCCTTGTTCTGCGGTACATATTCCCTACTGGGACTAGCATGGCTTGGGTTTGGTTGCTGGCAGGTGCTTGTTCTGTAGCCCAGGCTATCCTGAAACTCACTATGAGGCTGGCCTGGAGTTTGTGGCAATCCTGCTTCAGCTTCTTGAGTTCTGGGATGACAGGCATCCTGGCACACCTGGCTGGTAGCAGCATGGTCATCATGAATATTCCCACAGATACATATTAACAAAAGACAGTTTCTGTTCTCCATCCTCTTTTTCTGCCTTTGACTCTTGTCTCTTTTGTCATAACTACTAAGAAACCTTTTGTTCTGTGGAAATGATGGTGATTATCTACCCTAGGCATGGCACTAATATGCATGCTGCTAGTACACTGAGTTCTAGAATCTATAAATGAGAGATCAATCTTTATTAACTAGTTGCTGCTTTGCAAATATATGCTCTACACCTTGACTTTATTTTTACATGATTGCTAAGCAAATGAGTTATAAAAGGCCAATTCACTTCCATTTTAACTCCATTAAAGGATAATAATTCTTACTACACATAGACATTAAGTTATTGGGTTTTCTGGGCAACTGTATTAGTCAGGGTTCTCCTGATGAGCATAACTAATAGACTAACTGATAGTATACATACATAGGATCCATTAGAGTAGTTTACAGGCTGTATCCAAGCCAATCCAATAAAGGTTGTATCCTGATGAAATGTTCAAGAGTCCAATAGTTTTCAGTCCATGAGACTGGATGCTTCAACTAGTCATCAGTAAACACTAGAATCTTGAAAAAATAGATTCTAATGCTAATAAAGGAATGCCTTAGTAGTAGGATAGATGAACTTGCCAGTGAGGATGAGGGCAAGCAGGAAAAACAAAAGCTTCTTTTTTTCCATGTCCTTTATAGAGACTGTCACCAGAAGGCGTGGCCCAGATTTAAGGCGGGTCTTCCCACTTCAAATGATCCAGTCAAGGAAAAAAAAAATCCCTCACAGGTGTGCCCAGCTGCTTGGCTGCACATGTAGTTGAGAATAGCCATCAAAGCAACATACAATATTTACCTTATGTTCAAAATAGTCTTGTCACAGAAGGAGCATGCTAGCATGAAAAGCATTATAACAAATAGGTAAATTCACGTCTTTTGTGAGTTAAAAGGAAGTAGTTATGTTAGCCTTACAAAGTGTTTGTGGGTGAACAGCTAAAAATAACTGAAGTAAAAATGTCAGGAAATATTTAACACAAAATACAAGTAACCAAAAAAAAAAAAAAAACAAAAAACCAACCCACAAGTAACCACAAGATTGTCATAAGAATGACCCATAAAACATAATTCTTCATTTCTCTTGATAGGGCATTCAAACCAGAATACAAAAACATGTGTACAAACATGGTTTTATATCCTCTTCATTTTAAGCAATCTCACCCCTCAACTATACACTCTGGGTACAATTGCGGTCATTTTCCTGTCAAAGTAGATATTTTCTTTAAAAGATCCCCAAATTACTATTTTGTTTTTACAATTTATCTTTATGCCCTGTCTAAACAGAACCCAAACAACTCTGATATTGAAATATTCTGGCTTCTAGAAACATGGGCTTATTATGTACTGGATGTCTGCATTGCGATTCATTTAGTAACAATCAACCAAGGCTGGCAGGGTGGCTCAGTGGGCAAAGATGCCTGCCACCAAGGCTGACAACCTGAGTTCAATCCCCAGGACGCATATAGTGGAAGAAATGACTCTGCAAGTTGCACTCTGACTTCACTTGTGTGCATGCCTTCACAAAATAAATGATGTAAGAAGTTACAAGGTTCATTCTCCCCCTAATTCATGGCTTCCAAAGTAGCTTCAAAGGTTTTTATTGCAGGGGAGACCCCAGAGTTCTTTTGTGGAGAACCTTACTGGAACTATATCTTTGTTTGAAAACATACATTAATGCAGTTACTGATGTGATTTTTTTCATTATTTATTTATTTTGAGGCAGGGTCTCACTGTGTAGCTATGGCTGCCCTGGAATTCACAGACCAGGCTGGCCTCTAACTCAGAGAGATCTGCCTGCTTCTGCCCCCTGTAGTGCTGGGATTAAACATGCACTACCACAACCAGCTTGATGTGTTTGTTTGTTTGTTTGTTTCTTGTGTGTACTTGTGGATATGGGTTTGTTGTATGTATGTGGCAGCCCTAGGTGTCCTTCCTCAGGAACCATTCACCTTGTGCTTTTGAGATGGCATTTCTCACTGGGACCCGAGGCTGGCTGACTAGGTGAAGCCAGCTGACCAGCAAACTGCAGGGCTCGCAGGTGTGAAGTATGTGGGTTCAGGAGCTGAAACTCAGGCATCCCCAGCCATTCCCTCTTTTAATAGTCTATCCGAGTCTAATGATATTTGATGTGAAGGCCTTATTAATAAATAATGTATCTGTGTTTGTGTTAGAATGAAACAATCAAATATTTGACAGGAAAAGCCTGACAAAATCAGACTTGTGTTTCTCCATGTTTTCCATCTTCAACTGTATCCAGATCCTTAGTGAGCAGTGAATTCATGCCATTATTTGCAAAAGTGATTAATTTTAGCCTTATTCTAAATTTTTCAAAAATTACAATGAACACAGAGTAGTATAGCATCAACAAGAACCAGGACAAGAGTGTAGCACAGTAGAATATAACAGGAGAAAATGTATTGAGATAGACAGGAGGAAGGACAGAATATATACATTAAACTATTTTTAAAAGGTGCTAACCACATGTGGAGAAAAAATTCTTCACTCCCTTAATAAAAGTGAGCATTTCAGCTCTCAGTTTCCTAGATAACAGATAAATCCATCAGTTATAAGGACACATGTGTGTGCGTTCACTCTCGCCTTCCCTCCATCCCCTTCTTTTCATGAGGTAGGATCCTGCTGTGGAGTCCAGACTGCTACCTTTGAACCTATTATGTAGCCCAAGCTAGTTCAAAACTCATTTTTCTCCTTCCTTAGCCTTCTGAGGCCCAGGGCTGTACTGTAGAAGTGTTCCTGCAACCAGCATGTGCTCATTTTCCGAGTGTCTGTCCACATACTCATTATCTTACTTGCCACTGATATAGATTCTATGTACTGCCTTATAGATTCAACACGTGGCCGTTCCCTAGTTTACCAAAACATTATAAAAAGTATGTGGTATTCATGCTCAGAGGCTATGGATAGAAGCATGTGCAGCTTCATGTATTCCATACACTCATGTTAGAAGGTGATAGTACTAATTTGAAAGTGAGGACCCTGGGCCCAAGCTCTTCTTGAAGAGATATGGCATTTGAACTGTGCTCGGCCTAACCCATCAGAGTATACCTTCATTGTGCTGTTCTCCAACTCCTCAAGCTTCGCCATAAATCTTAGGCAGCAGGATGGTTTCCTCCACTACAGAGTCTCTAGGCATCTATCTTTAATTCTTATGAAGGTCCTAGGTCACCTTTATGCATCCTGAGATTCAGCTTCTATATTAGCTATATACCCTGAACTGTTACTGACAAACTGTTATTCAACACTTTTCTTCATATGAATTTATTTTTAAATATTAACAGAAATTTTGTTAGGATGGGAAATGTTAAGAGCAGTGTATCTGGCAGAGATGAATAGAAAATACAAAGAGACATAACAGGATGTATATTCAGTGCTTGGGCATTGACAACTGTATGTGTGAGGGGTGATGAGCACAGGACTCTCCTGTGCAGGACCTGAGTGTTAGCGAGGCAGCTTGAGTGAACAGGAGTGATCTGCAGCAGAAGTTCCTGGGGGCCACACCTGAGCCTCGGCATCCAGTCACTCACTTCCCGTCTTCAGAAGTCCGTGAACCTGGTGCTATGGCGGAGATGCTGGTCTACACACAGGATTGCATCTCCTGCCACCACAAATATGTGGCTGCACAGTGCTGCAGAGTTCATTCTGGCATAGGGATTGATAAGATAAGAGGGAAGGAAACTTCCTTTATGAGGCATTTGTGCCATTGTTATTTTAAAAATTATTAGAATGCATTCACTTTACAAAATTATGGGCTTTATTAAGACATTTCCAGGCACATATATCATGCACTTCATATTCAAATCATTTTCCTTCCTCCTCCTCTCATTGGTCCCCTTTCTTTTCTCAGAAAGACCCCATTCTCCTCCATGTCTTGTATTTTTTAAATACAGATTCCACAAAGAAGATAAAACCATCTTTCTGAGCCTGACTTGTTTTCCTAAGTACGATGATCTCCAGCTCCATTCACTTTCTGACAAATTAAAGTCACTCTTTTAAAGATATCATTTAATGTTTTCATTTGTCTGGGTGTTTTGACTACATGTATGTGTGTGTACCATGAACACGCCTGGTGGCTTTGAAAGCCAGAAGAGTGTCAGATCCCCTGGAACTGGAGCTATAGATGGTTGTGAGCTGCCCCATGGGTGCTAGGAATTGAACCTGGGTCCTCCAGAAGAGCAGTCAGTTCTTTTAAGCCCTGAGCCATCTCTCTAGCCCCAGAGTCTCTTTCCTATGATCACTATTTTCCTTTAGCATAAATGTCCTTGTTCTGAAACAAACAAAGCAGCTTTTTCGAAGCTAAATTTATAACTCAGTAACATCTCATTAAATAAGTCAGGCCACTTAACATATATGTCAATTAAATACTTTTTTAAACATTTAGATAAAAAAAAACAAGACCCAAGAGGCAATAACTGGTAGATTTAAGCTTTTTAGATCTTTCCTATTTAAATTCTGGGAAAGGAAGCCCTTAGTCAAGTCTTACATTTTTTTTCTGGGCAAGTATGACATAATAAATATGATAGAATATTCACAACATAGTCATTTCTACAAGGCAGCCAATTCATATTTAATCAGTGATTCATCTTATTACAGTGACTTCCACTCACAGGAATTTATTATAAATGACACATATCTTACTTTAAACAGTGTTACTGAGCTCCGTTGACTGTGGCTTATCACTGAATTTGTTCACTGCTTCTGAAGGCAAATTTTACTTTCACTCAACTTTGCTTTTAATAGAATGACTGTTTTCTTACATGTGAATTTGAGTGAATGTCGTTCTGGTTCTGTGAATTTATGATGGAACTTTACAAAATACCCACTGTTTTACAGCTGTTCTATTGACCCTAAGGCCCCACTGAAGCAATGGACTAGGTGTTCCTGTAACATAACATACAGCTGAACATTCAAAAACCATGGGCATTTAAACACAGACAAGTCCATGGAAAGGTGGTCACAAATCTTTGATATAGAAAGGAATGGGCATTAAATACTTATGAACTTCTAACTTGGTATCAATCAATGATCACAGTAACTCAAGAAACAAGAAAGCAAAGACACAAAGGTTAAATAACTTCTCCAGGACCACCCAGCTTGTAAATAGCGCATTAGGATTTGCAATCAGGCCTTTGTGACTTGGAGAACTATTCTGTGGTCGTATGGTTAAAAGAAATGTTTAAAATATCACTGGGGGCTGAGAACAGTGACAGAAAACTGGCTTAGCATGTGTGCAAGGCTCTGTGTTCCATCACTACACACACACACACACACACACACACACAAAGAGAGACGGGGAGAGAGAGAGAGAATAATCACACACATCTTTTAGATATCAGCAAGTCAATTTCATCACTATACAAGGACGAATGAAAGCTATTTTTTGTGGTTTTATGTGGTTTTAATATAATATCAAATCAAATCAAGTTTGCCTGTGGGAAACAGTGGGGAGCCTACAAAGCTGTTTGTTGTAGAATAAGTTCCAGAAGGGAATTTCTGAGGTTCACTGAAGCAAAGCCTGGAGTCTCTCAGGGCTGCAACCTTAACTAACATCGTCTTACAGACTGAATGCCCTGCAGTGAGTTGTGTCATACATGTTACTAGCTTCTCTGGGTGCTAGAAATGGCAGCAGAGTCCAAGTTACCCGTGTAGAATGCAATCAAAGCACAGCCTACAAAGGGAAATTTTAATATACACAGTTAACACTCAAATCATCTAACAACAGTTGTTGACTTGTTTAGGTAGGAAGACAACTGTCTGTGTTATACACAAAAGATTCTGCTTCTTGTTACACCACTTCTAAGCTGCTTATTTGTTCCTAGTGGCTTTGGTAATAAAAAGTTGTGAAGATAAAAGTTACTGCCAAAAATTAGGTAGGAGATAGGGAAAGGATTTGCATAGTAAAATAAATCAATTTGAGAACACATAAACACACACTCCCTCTCCAATGAATAGAGGGCTAGAAATGTTACAAGGCAGAAATTTAACTAGACACCAACAAGTGGCTACAAATTATATGCATAACAGTATTGATAAGATTATATAAAATTTCTTCATGTTTTCCCTTTAATACTATCTATACATATATTTTCTTCATTGACAATGCAGCAATAAAACAGAACAATGGGAAAACACATATTCAGTAGGAAGGCATGTTCATGTATGTATTTAACCTGGCATATTAGACTGACTGAATTTAATTACTATATTCTACACATCCAAACCCAAACCACTTGGAGGCAAAAGGTATTGTCTTGCATAAATGGGCTCTTTATGATCTACTTTTTGTTTTTCTGCCATACAGTTTCCAGGCTAGTCAGTCAGACCTACAGAGATGTATGCTGGTCCTTGGGATGCTCCTCTTGTCTACCTGGCGATTCAGCCATCACCATCATTCTTTTGTACAGTTTCTATATGGACAATGGTGAAAAATACTTTGTCATGTTAAAATGTCAATACATTGTAGATGTTATAACACATGATCCAAATCTGTACCACCTTCTTGTCTGCCTAGTTCTGGATTGCCATATAATAGGAAAACTACATTAAAAGTTTAAAATTAGGAATTAAGTACATTATGGATTCCAGTTGGCTCTGGAATTCTCAGCAACTTTTCATTCTAATGTATGTAGCTGATGTTTAGGTTTCAATATTAAATGCAATGAATAGTATAGGAAGATGCATTTTGGGCTTAAGGCCAGTGACAGTCAGATTAGTTGAATTCCTTGGGGCTGAGAATGTAGCTCAGTGTTGGGGCACATGCTTAGCCCTGGGTTTCGATTCTCAGAACACAACAAATATAACAACACATATGCACACCACACACACACACACACACACACACACACACACACACACACACACACACACACGGACAGGAAACCCTTTTGATATAAGCATCACTAACTCCTTCTGGTTACAGATTTTCAAAAGCCACATCAGAGGATTGGAACCTGCTTTATTTTAGATTGATAAAAATTTTCTCATTATAGAAAAAGGATTTTTTATTGATTCTAAGCTATGGAATAATAAATGTAGGATGCTCCATATGTTACAGGAACAGAGAATGAAATAAGAGATTAACAATTTGTCTTGATAGTGAACCTAAGAAAACAGTCCTTTAGAAGGTAGCCGATTCACAAGGGATTATATAGTGAACTTGCAGTCAACACTACCTTAGGGATGCTGAGAGTATAGTACTTTAACCTGTGTGTGTATATTGTGTGGATGCAAGTGACCTTAGCCACACGCATGGAGGCCAGAGGAGTTATCTACCTTGTTTTTTGAGACTCAGTTTGTCATTGGGGTGTCAGCCTTGCTGCTCAGGTTTAATGTGCCCAGGGATCTGCCTTTCTCTGCCTCTCTAGAGCTGGGATGACAAGCACATGCCATTACATGGTGGTTTGTCATGTGGGTACTGGAGACCCAACTCAGGTCCTCAAGCTTGTGCAGCAATCACTGTTGACTGCCTGGGCTACCTCAGACCAGCCCTTTAATCCTTACTAAATGCTGTAATAGTTTTACAATCAAAAAGTAACTTCTATTGCTCATATTAGAAAAATCAGTAATGGCGGGTGGTGGTGGCGCACGCCTTTAATCCCAGCACTCGGGAGGCAGAGGCAGGTGGATCTCTGTGAGTTTCAGGCCAGTCTGGTCTACAGGCAGAGAGAGAGCTCCAGGACAGCCAGGGCTCTCAAAAGACAAAACAAGAACAAAAAGAAAAAAAACTAGAACAAAAAAATTAAAGATGAACATTCTATATTTTTTGGCAACTTTCTCATTTACTGGTACAAATATTACTTATTAAACTTTCATTTGCCAGGTTGGCATGTTTGTTATACCATGACTCTTCCATTCTCAGTTTAACTTGTATGAGGGAGTCCAAGATAAATGCAGCTCTGGGAGACCCCACATAGTAACCATAATTGTTTTCATGTTGTTATTTTTAGTGTATTAAGAAATAAAATCATCACTTAAACATAATAGTTTTTGAGGAAAGTCATCCAGAGGACTTGGAAATAAGCAGAATGTATATGAGTAAGTGAGGGTCCCTCACCCTGAATGGGATACATTTTTTTAGAGAAAAAAAAATACAAGCAAAAGCACTATTCTGTTTAAAAGCCATCTGTCTGTATAATGTCTAAGTAACTGGTTTTTACAATCAATCAGCTATGCAGTTTTAATCCTCTGAAGAGCAGCAGGCTGCTTGAAGAGGCAACACATATACTTTGAACACTTCAATAAACACAATGTAAACATTCACTTTAATGATGTTTCCTTTGTCAACCCCAAACAGTGTGTGCTTCCTTTGCCTCTGGCTGAGCCATGACTAGCAGAGTAGCAACAGCGGAGCACTGGAAGAATTTTCAATAGTCATCTGCCTGTTCTAATTTGCTTTTCAAGGCTGATGATCAGAATCATTACACTGCTTGCAAAAAAGAAAAATCTGTTTCTATGAATTTGATCAAGTCACTTCTCTTGTTCTCATATTTAGCTTGCCTAGCAGCCTCCCTAAGTTAATTGAACCAGAAGTCCCCATAACACTGCAGCTCTACAATGTCACAGAATGAGCTTTCTTTACAGACGAATCTGCTGTGCCCAAAAGAAAGTAAGCATTAAATTGAGGAACTCATGTATTCTGCATAGTGTATATTCTAAACCTCGGAGAGGAAAATGTTACTTTTATCGGTTGGAAAACCTATAGAATAACAATACCAAAACAAGATCTACTGGTTTCTTTTCAAAATTGAACCTTTACATGATGTCACTAGATTACCTGTGCAACTTAATTTTTTTCGTTCATGAAATTATTTAACTTTATTAAAAGTTGTAAGTTTTAGAATTCATGTAATTTTACTTGGTACAAATTGAAAAAACGGGGCTTGCAATTTCAAATGCATGGTTTTTAAAAAAGATAAATGGGAAAATGAAGCTATTCTCAAAGTTTTGAATAAATTTAAATCTATTTAAATATTCCTCATATTTTCTTACAGTGAGGGAGTGTGTGCTACTGTAGGTCAAACATCGAAAGAGGCCTAGATAAAATTATGGAAATTTCACTGGTATAGCATTCCTTGTACTAACCTCAACAATAAAACTAGCAAAGAAAGGAAATTCTCAATTTGATTACTGCCAATTAACACTGAACAATACAAATGGGATCACTGTTCCCCCCCCCTTTTTTTTTTTTGATTTGAAATAAGCAGGTGATGCTTTTTGAGTAGGGAAAAACCACAGTTTTAAATTATACTCATGAATTATTTGCTTATAACCTGCAGAGGGCACTCAAGTCCCTTGAAGAAAAGATAAAAATTTAAGGAGGATTAACTATTTTTAATTTTTATAATTATCATAAGTACTAGCTTTTATCAAAAATGAATTTTTAAAACAGAAACTATCATCTAAAAAAGGTCATTTAAAGGATACATGCAGTTTGAAAATTTTTACCTTCCATAGCAAAACCCATCTTTCCATTCCTGGGCATTCAGCCATCATCTGTTAGGCTGGAGCATCAAACACTAGCCCACACAGATGTAAATCACACAAATTATTCAGTGCATAAGAAAAACCTAGACCTCAGAGTATCAGGCTTACAGGGTGGCTGGTGAATGAGAGTTATACCATAGTCCTCCGGGCTACCTATGTTACACTGTGTTACATGTGTGAAAAAGGTGGAGAAGAAAAAGAAAAGCCACAAGCTCTCCAAGGTTTTTAACCTTTTTCTAAGACAAAGCTCAAGGGACCCTTAACAATTTTCATTTTAACCAATCTCTTCAATATTGTAAACTAATGCTGTTTGTCTGAATAGACAACTTCACAATATTCTTTCTGAAACAATGCTGAAATGGCTCACAGGTAAACTCAGCTACACAGGCATGGAACACATCGAAGAAACACACAAACACCTATGCTTTATATATGTATATTCCAAAATGGCATCTTTTAAATTATAGTGAATACTTTATTACCTCACTATTTACTATATGGAGCAGTTAATTACTAAAAACACAAGTTTCTTAGCAACATAACCACAGAATCTTGCTCTTTAACACTATCTTTTACAGTTATTTTTTTTCCTGATCTTCCAAAGTATTTGAAAACTGATGATTTTAGAACTACAGGCAGCCAGTATGTCACAAACTTATGTATGCATTTCTTTGAGTTGTTTTGATTTTTAAATTAATTACAAAAGGTTTGAGTAAAAAAGCATACAAAATGATTTAAACCCCAACTTTTATTGTAGATTACCACTAGGATAATAAGCAACTATTCAATATTTCTTAGAATGTTTTGTCTTCTTTATAAAGTTTATTCATTAGTAAAAATTTAATAATTAAGAAAATTTTGTTACAAATAATTGTGTGTATGTCATAAAGTATACTTAAGGAATACATCTTGACAACTTGAAAAATAAATATTAATATTAATAATAGTTTTAAAAAGTGAGTTCTTTTTAAAACAGCATAAAACACATCATAATTTTTTTTCTTAGAACTGCACAGACTATCTCAAATTTTATATATGGGAGAAAAGATAAAGTTTAAGGCAGGAAGTACTTAAGAGAACGACTTTCACATAGTTTGGCAATGACACCATTTATGGGAAAAGGAATGCAGCAATTATTTTAATGAGAATATAAGGTTCTACTTCCTCAAGAGAAGAAAACTAACAAGATTGTGCTGCATGCTTCCCTAACTGGGTTTCTGTACCATGCAGTGTATTTTCTAATGGTGCTGAGGGTGGCCGGGTGATGAGAAGACATTGCAGGCTCAGAAACACAAGTGTTTTCTCAGCATAACTGTGGCCAGCCCTTTGATTCCTGGGTTATCTGGGGCAGTCAGCATGCACTGTAGCACAGGAAACAAAACAAGCAGCTGAACTTGGGATGTAGCCTTTGTTTCACTCTCTTCAAAGCCTATGATTTCTAATATCATTGTTAGGCAGAGCAAAAGAGAAAGGTTTGTTACGTAAGAAATAAACTTCATTTGATATTCAATTGACTTTCTAACTCAGCAGACAGGACTTTGCATCTTCAAAAACTGAGGATAAATTGCATTCTTGGCCCTTGCTTTAAAAGGTTATAGAGAATAAATGCACGGGCTGGTAGTGTTCTAGTGATCTCCCTAATCTCAGTTGCACTTTGTCAGAACGAGGTAACTGGTAGTTAAGTGAAATACCCTAGATCAAAGGGGGATTAATCACCGACTGAATCCTTGCTGAATCAACCTGTCATTCAAGAAAATTATTTCCACGGAACTTAGCAGAGGATTGAAGGTATTTGCATAACAGCAACCAACATA
The DNA here is from genome assembly GCF_003668045.3 of Cricetulus griseus. Taxonomy (NCBI): domain Eukaryota; kingdom Metazoa; phylum Chordata; class Mammalia; order Rodentia; family Cricetidae; genus Cricetulus; species Cricetulus griseus. Next base: position 205,140,647 of record NW_023276807.1, on the reverse strand, counting down.
CTTCAGCCAGGTTAAAAGGTTCAGAATTCATCCCATGTTTAGCTTTTTGCCTCCTTTCCCTTTCAGCAGCGGGCACAATGGTTTCTAATCTGATAATACAGCTAACTATCTAAATGATGTCGGAACAGGAAAGTATTGCAAAGTTTGGATGAGGGATGGATCAATTTCACTTTCAGCAACTCCTAAATCTGATTTGTTGGAATTTAAGATGTAATCCTAAAAAAGTCCCTTAAACCTGAGGACTGTTTATTAACATCCCTTTTTTGACCTTTGTCTTAGAAACAACTCCTCTGCTATGGTAGCAATCCCTGCAGAGGAACTCCACCTTTCTACCTCCCAGAGGCTGTGGACAAATCTATGAATGCCTGTCAAGGGTTTTTAAATATTGTAACAACAAAACAGGAAAAAAAAAAATCGGCAATGGTTACTATGTGCGAAATGTCTGCCGTTAAACATAGCACATGAAATCTAAGATCACAATATTGTAACAGTAGAAATACTGAGATGGCATGAAAAAAAAAAGATTTTGAGATAGGCTAATGTTTAAATAAAATTTAAAGACTCCTGAGATTGCCGAGGAGCCTGTTTGTTTACTTCCAAGTTGACAGGCTCAAATATTTTTAACAGTATAAAACATCCCCATTATCTAATACTACATTGAGGACTTTACAATATTGCTTAGTAAAAATAAAAAAAAAAAAAAAGGAGAACAGGTACCCAAATCATGACCCATCTTTTTAGAGTTCATTCTCAGGTATTTACAACTTTCTTTAACCCTTTTGGGTTGAGTAAGAATAGTTACAGAATAGATATCAGACTTCATAACGGTGTCTTGGCACTAAAAGAGAATTCAGCAATACTGCACCTAGGTCTGACACCATGCAAATCTGTCACTGGAAGTCGATGCTCATATTCACTGCAAATGCAAAGCACCTTTCAAGTTAAAAAAAATGCAAAGAATAGCTATCAAAGAAAATGAATAAAATCCATAGTGAGATAATTTTTTAGAAAATGATTGAAGTTCTAACCAAAGAAAGGACTCTTAGAGTGTCTTATAGCTTAGAATAAGAACATGTCAATCACGATTAAGCTTCTGGAATCGGAATCCCTTTGAAATGCAGCTGTTTCTTCTTTAATTGTGGCAGTGGACTCTGAAGAAAAGAAAGGTCCAGCCTTAAAGATGAGTAAGGAATACAAAATAGCTCAGGATTAGTTGTGGAGTTCAAAGGTCGCTAATTACACTAAGGAGTTCCCAGACACAGGGAAAACATTAAACAGGTCACCTACCAAACTGGGAACAAGCTTTGTCTTCAGAAATTATCCTGAAGTGACAGGTTTCTAGACAAAATCAAAAGCATCAGTGTGCCCAGCTGATCTCAATGGGATGAAATGTGGGCTGGCTTTTAGTTCCCTAGTGTTGTGTTAGAACGGAATGGCAACAGATGGCATTGGTTCGCCATCACCATGCTTTTCTAGGAACCCCTAGATTTTCCCCAGGTTTCTAGAAATGTCAAATTAGAGGTCAGTGGTTTTTCTAATTTGTTTATGAAGAGAGTTTGCTTCAAGGATTATATACTGAATCTTTCATTACTCAGTAGATGAATGTATCTCATCTTCCTTAGTATAATTTGCTAAGCATTTATACAGTCAAAATTTCCAAACGGCACCACTAAAAGTAAAATCTTAAGCTTTGAGTTGATGAGTGATAAAAACCCCGTTATAGAGCAGTGTTTTCTTCTCACAAAAGAATTTCTACCACTAACTCCCATTGGCTGAGAAGGGACAGCAAGTTAATGTCCAGGTCAGGCAAGTCCTCTCTCCTCTTTACTTAGGATGACTATGAAAACAGAACTTTATTCTGTAGCACTGCTTTGCAGGCAATGAGGGTTTATAATAAGGAAGACTGATCCTAATTAAAGCTTTATTTCAAGTCCTAAGTTTATACACTTTCCTCCAGTGGCTGTGACTCTCCTTCAAAGGGTCAGCAGCTTTTTCTAAGCCTGTTTTTAGAAGACTCATTTTTTAAAAAAGACAAAAAAGAAGTAGAACCCAGGATAAATCTAATTAGATATTAATTTGTAACTCTTCCTTTTTTGGGGGGCAGTCAGGCTTCTAAATTTGGCATCAGTTAAGTTCTCAGTATCTTGAGATTTCTTTTTTGTTTAAATGGTCACTTAAAGTCCAACTTGATGACAACACACTGCTCTGAAGCAGCATATGATGTGTGAGTAGAAATGGGTAGAGGATAAAGAGATGGTTTTGAAAGACTCAAGAAAATGTTAAAAAGAAAACAACAGGAACAGACTTAAAGAATAAATGTAAATGATACTTTCTGCCCATGAAAAGGCTTTTGATTGTTTACCTGAGTTCATTCACTAACAGACTGTAATTAAAAAAACAAAGAGTATAATATCTAAAATTATTTTTAAAACTGTCTAAATAATCATAGATCACTATTCTCATCTTCTGAGTTACTGCAGCCTTCTTAGGTTGACGGGCATCCTAAACACGCATCATTCCAGCAGATTATTAAGTTAGTTAAAGGAATGTGAGGGGTTAGCATCATAACTCAGCTAGTAGGGTGCTTGCCTGGCATGCCCAAAGCTGAGTTCGATCCCTACAAGGACATAAGCTGGACTTGGTGATACACCATTGTAATCCCAGCACTTGAGATGGAGTTCAAGGTCATCCTCAGCTACACAGTGAGTCCCAGGCAGTCTGGGCTGCACGAGTTCCAGTCTCAGAAAGCAAGTAGCTCTAGAACATCAAATAGAATTATTCAGGCTCTTTATTGGCCAGTAGGAGAGATGCGATGAAGAACAGGTTACTATTTGAACTTTATCTCCTCTGGCTGCTTTGAAAGAAAGGATTTATGATTATTTTACCCAGATCCTGGGTATTCTGCGATGGCATGATGTTTGTATTGAGGTTTGGATAAGCACATAGTTTCCTTGTAAGTCAAGTACAACCCAAAGGACAGCTGCTTAAAACTACACTAGGAGAAGGCTGAGCTCTTACTCAAGGAAGGGGCTCTGGTTGATTAGCACGGTGTGCCCCACAGGATGCCACAGTTGGACCTGTCCTGTCAGGGAATGAGACTGGAGGCCTGCCACAGGCACAGGAAAGAACATATGGCAAGGAGAACCAAGACTCGTCTTACATCAAAATAAATCACTACTTTTATATGTTCTGAGTCACAATGGCATGAAGTCAGAGGGTAACAAAAAAATGGAGACATTAGCCTTGAAAATATTCTTTCACACTTAATCAGACTAAAAACATTAGATATGAATGTTTTGACAAAGGAATCACTCGGTGATTTTTCAGTCACGGATCATATGAACACATCTAAGAAATAAAAATACTATGATTCTACTATAGAAGGTTACCATCAAATAAATCCCATTTGAATATAAGAAAATCATGGTAACAATGATGCATATGTTACTGGAGCAGGTGCTTTAGAATTCCAGATGTAATAGTCAGAAGAAATTAGTTTCCGATCTACAAAGGAAAAAGAAAAGAAATTAATGACAGAAATGTTTAATCTTTGCAAAAACCCAATAAAAGAACAAAGCTATCAGATTTTGAATTTGTGTAGTATAGTCATGTCAAGGTAATAACTTTGAAATATTAATATTTATTTTACTCTATTGAGGCTTTATTACTACTTATATCCTATTAAAATGAGCTCATAAATATTTGGGCAAACCACACTGGAACTTATATTTATACCAAATGTTTATTTTCCCTACATCTCTAATTGATTTTCTAATGAGCCATTACTTTCTTCATGGTTTTCTTTTTATGACCTCTACCAAGTCCAAATTCTAGTCGTAGTCATCACTCAAATTAAGAGTTGGAAACACGAATCATCACCTGACTTCCTCACAACACTCTGAGGAGGCTCATTTCTTGGTTTCTTATGGGTTGGCTCCAATTAAGCATTGTGTTTTTATCAGCTTTGCAATTCTGGACAAACGGCAACCTCCTTGAACCAAAGTTTCATAGCTATAAAACTGATAAAATTATGCTTACTTGGAAAAATACACAGTTTTATTACTGTGTCACTGACTATATAATTCAGCTTTTTCTACCTTTCTTTATGGCCTTGAAAATGAACACAATACAGGATATATTACCTTTCCTTTTTCTAACTTAGTAACATTGGAAGGAAGCACAGCACACTAAAGGACAGGCCCCCATGCCCATCTGTCTGTGTTTGAATCTCAGGCATGTCATTTGCTAGCCATCTAACCCTCACCTCATCCCTGTTCCATCAGTGTCCCCACCCATAAAACAGGGATACCAACAAATAAGGTGTGGTGAGACATAATGAGTTAATGTACATAAAACACATAGAAATTATATCTGGCACACAGTTGGTGAAAATGCTACTACTAAAACGAATTTTTTCACTAAACTATTTGCAGAACCAAGTTGTATACTCAGTATGAGGCAAAATCAGTTTGAAGGAATAAAAAGATAGGTACAATGATTCATCTGAAATGAACTCTCACATTCAGTACTTTTATAAAGGGCAAGTAGAAGCTGTGCATGGTAGCATGTGTCTTTAGCCCAGTACTTGTGAGTCTGAGGCGAGGAGATCCTGGGCTATATATTAGAGATCTCATCTCAATAAATTAATAAATAAATAATTAAGTATATTACTGATGTATTAAAGAACAGGTATATTATAGAAACTTTCTATTCATTATTATGCTTTCTGGAAAATGTGCTCAGTAAATATTAATAAAACACAAACATATTTTAGTTATTATCTAAAGAGAGAACATTTCTCACAGAAGATCAAAAATATTTATTCATCTGTATTTAGACACTGATAATTGTTCAATATTATACTTTCATAAAAAAACATATACACTAGGTATTCACCAATTCATCTAAAAACAGTAAAAGACTGCTAAAGGAAAAAACACAGGGACAACAGGGAGGTTAAATGCTGGCTTATCTGACTCCACTACACAGAACTACTGCTATTCAGAGACTGCCTAGATCCTGTGGTTCAGAGTTTCTTAGTTCTGAAGCAATCAGGCACAAACTCTTGTCCTACCCTTCCAATTTTTAGTCTTAGAAATCTAAGTCTGAGGCTAGGGGTGTAGCTCAGTGATAGGACACTTGCCAGGCATGCATGAGGCCTTGAGTTGCATCCCAAGCAATACCCAAAGCAACCAACAAACAAATGTACTTAAATTTGAGAACTTTCATAAATGGGATTATTCCTATCTAGATATATAAACTGACATTCTTCTCATCCCTTACTTTTACCTAGCTACTTCATTCTACTTTTCTATGCCACCTATATGAATTAAATAATTTTAAGTTTTGCCTTTCATCTCCTTATATATTCATCTAAAATATATACATATTTTCACATAATGTATACATATGCACATATATTTGCATTTTACAACCAAGGAAGTCAATGAAGGCAGGAAACCATCTTTCTATTGCTTGCCCATTGTTAGGACAGAGAAGGTGCTAAATAATGTTTATTGGCTATGGATTTATTAAAAATAATTTAAATTTTAAAATAATCACATTTATTACTAAATCTTAGGTTAATGCTCAATAAATATACTCTATTCATAAAAATCATAAGGTACATAGTATTGTCATTTCTACTTTAGTAACATTTTTTCAAAAATCACATTAAAAGAAACCTAGTATATATGGAGTGTATGTGTGGGTGTGCGTGCGCACATGAGTGTCACAGGTCAACTTTTAGGAGTCAGTTCTCTTCTTCCACTGTGTGGGTCCTATGGATAGAACTCAGGCCATCAGGCTTGACAAAAAATGTCTTTACACATTCAGCCATCTGACTGGTCCTGTTGGAACATAGTCTAAGAATCTCCATTCTTGGAGGTGAATTTTGAGTGCTTGTGAGAAAACTCCAAGAAAACAAGACAAAGGTCTTGTGACCTCAGTTTCTTCAAAAAGATGGCAATGTTCCTGGAATGTGCTTTTATGTCACTCCCAGGTGTAGTGGATAGGAGTGAGTTTACTTTTGATTATTCATTACAACTGGTTATTATTGATCATATACCACTATGGAAAAATATGTTTTTGCCAATGTGTGGCTTGTCTATCACATGTGGCTTGTCCTTGTGATTGCATACTTTACTCATGTGACTCCTCTTAACCCTCAGAGTATATACTGTCTGATGCTCTGAATAAAGCTGGCTACTGCATGAGACTTTAGTCCACCTCGGTTTTAGGTTCTTCTCCTGGGTCCCACCGCCTTTAGAGAGCTTAACAGTCCCTTATTACTTCTCCTTAATAAATGAGGACACTAAAGCTTTAAGACATTCACTAGTGTTTTCAAAGTTACATACATTGACGTCAGACAAGAGTTTAATAGGACCAGAGCAAAGCAAATCCATATTTACTATATACTAAGGCCCACACTAATTGGGTCCTACTTATCCAGACTGTATTTAAACAGAAGTTAGAGGGCAACATACAGTGCACAAAGGGTTACGAGGGAGTGGACCGAACCACAGACATTCCAATCTCCAAGTCTCATTACATTTAATTGCGCCTTAGGTAGTGACAACACAGCACCATTTTCATTCTGTTTAGTTTGGGTCCATATAACTTACATGCACTTATCTTTGGTTTTCCTGACGCAAAAACTTGAACTGAATGCTGATCTGCATAACAGCCAGTGAGCGTATAATCTGAGATCCTAAAATGAAGCTAGGAAATGAGAGTCCATTGAGTGTTTATTTGCAAGAACATTAACCACCCTTTCCCTTCACAGTGGTTAGAGCTTCACCTGATAGTTCACAAAGTTCAGACCCACATACTAAAGAACAGTTGTGTAAACACATAGTAAACGTGTACATACCCACTTTGTACCAGTTCATTTCTTTGGAAGTGCTCAGCACAGCAGCACACAGTGAGGTAGTTAGTAGTCGGTACACAGCAGCACACAGTGAGGTAGTAGTCAGTACACAGCACACAGTGAGGTACTTAGTACTCAGTACACAGCACACAGTGAGGTACTTAGTACTCAGTACACAGCACACAGTGAGCATACATCTGAACTCAGAACTGCTCTTTCTGCTGTGCCGTCTGATAGATCATAGTGTTTTCCCCTTAGCAGACTATCTGTGATAAATTCAGATCACGTTCTTCTTTTAATTAATTAGTTTTTATGTGTATAGGTGGCTTGCCTGCATGTGTGTCTGTGCCTGATGCCTTCAGAGGCCAGAAGAGGGCACTGGATCCCCTGAAACTGGAGCTGCAGCAGCTGTGAACCACCACATGGGTGCTGGGAATGGAATCTGAGTCTTCTGGGAGTACTCTGAATAACTGTGCCACCTCTCCAGCCCCAATCACAGTCTTTCATATGTAGGAATGTATATGCTTTATAATAAAGCACATAAACCCAATCATGACAAGAAGAAATATCAGTTTATTTCATACTTGGGGAGATGGGCTGCTCTTCTTAATTTTTTTGCTGGCCCAAATCTAACTTTTACAGAACTATTATCAATTTATCCCTCCCCTCATCTAGAAAACCTTTTTTAAATATAACCGACAGGCCTTGGATTCCATTGGTGATGCCGGGTTATCACTGTGAAGGCCAGCACTACAATGTACTGTGATGATGAGGCAATAGTACCTTTCTAGTCTCCCTTTGCTGTGGTTCTCATCTGTTCTCATTAGCAAGATCCTGCTATCTTTTGAACACCTCCCCCTACACTAAACCAAGAGCCTTGCACAATCTTGGCAAGCCCTCCATATCTGAGTTACATCCCAAAACATACACTTTTTCTCCTCTCTTCTCTGCAAATTTTGTGTGTGCGTGCATGTATAATAATTTTTAGATTGTAACAATCTCTTATAGTAATTCACATAATTTGAAAGCAAAGAGCTTGTGCTTGCTTCAGTGTTATAATTCTCAGTGCTGAAGTTAGGTATATAAGGTCCATTTCTATATATGTGCTTTTATTATATTATGCATTTTATTATATGCCTTTGATCAGACTGTAACTGATTAAGTGAAAGAAATGAATAGAGAAATGCATTCATACAACAAGGACATCTGTTCAACAATGTTCATAGCAGCACTATTTATAATAGCCAGAAACTGGAAGCAGCCTAGATGCCCCTCAACCAAAGAATGGTAGAGAAAATGTGGTACATTTACACAATGGAGTACTACTCAGCGGAAAAAACAATGGAATCTTGAAATTTGCAGGCAAATGGATGGATCTAGAAGAAACCATTCTGAGCGAGGTAACTCAATCACAAAAAGACAAACATGATATGTACACACTCATATGTGGATTTTAGACATAGAATAAAGGATTAGTAGCCTACAATCCACACTGCAAAAGAAGCTAATAACCCTGGAGAAGGGGAAAAGGTCAAGATCCCCTGAGCAAATTGGGAGCATGGGAAGCGGGTGGAGGGAGCTGGGAGAATGAGAGGAGGGAGAGAGAGAATGAGAGGGAGAAGAGGAGGGAAGGAGAGCACACGAGGGAGCAGAAAGGTTGAGTCAGGGGAAGAATAGAAGATAACAGGAATGGAGATACCATAATAGAGGGGGACATTTTAGGTTTATAGAGAAATCAGGCACTAGGGAAATGTCTGGAGATCAACAAAGATGACACCAGCTAATAATTTAAGCAACAGAGGAGAGGCTACCTCAAATGCCCTCCCCTGATAATGAGGTTGATAACTGACTTATATACCACCCAATAGATAGCCCTCATCCAGCAGCTGGTGGAAGTAGAAGCCGACACCCACAACTAATCACTGAACTGAAATGGAATCCAGATGCAGAGAAGGACGAGTGAAGAGCAAAGGGTTCCAGACCAGGCTGGTGAAACCCACAGAAACAGCTGACCAAGACCCCGATGGGAGCTCTTGGTCCCCAGACAGATAGCTGGGATACCAGCATGGGACTGATCCAGACCCCAGGAACATGGGTTTCAGTGAGGAAACCTCAGAAATCTACGGACCTCCTGTAGTAGTTCAGTACTTCTTTGGGAGCCCATTCCACATAGAGGAATACTCCCTCAGCCAAGACACATGGGGATGAGCCTAGGCCCTATCCTAAAGGATATGAAGACTCTGATGACACCCTATGGAAGGCCTCACCATCCAGGGGGAGCAGAAAGGATATATAAAGGTAGGGTTTTAGTTGGGAGAGTAGTAGGGGTGGACGGGAGGGAAAAGGGAACTGGGATTGTCATGTAAAACAATCTAGTTTCTAATTCAAATAAAAAAATCTGCAAAAAAAAGAAAGAAATGAATAGAAAATTCTAAAAACTACCCTTAGTTTTACAATGTAGTAACATTCCATATTTTTTTTCTGAAAAAAATCAGGAATTTAAATAATAAGCCTTAAAGCAAGATAGTAAGCAAACTCAAAGCTAACACAGGAAAAATGAATTCTTAGCAGTGTATTCCCAACCTCAATACTGTTGCTTTTATAGATATTTATCCTGCATCTTTGACTTCTCTGATAGCATCCTCTTTTTCTGTAAACTTTCTGGTTATTCCTTCAATTTTCCTTATTGATTCTTCTAAATCTTTCTTTATTTTCATTTATTTCGATGATCTTATTAATTTCCTTGTATCAACTTTTTCTTTTCAATGGGTACTTCTAAATGCTTATATATGGTGGATCTCCCATGTGAATCAAATTTTAGCGTTTTAGCTATCTGTTGGGCACTTACATTAAGACATGCTGCTATTACCAATATACATGCATGCATGCATACATACATACATATTCAGCAAGTATTTAAGTACTAGGTGCTGGACGAGAGTTGAGGATAAAGCAAAGAACAAATAAGACTCATACAGTATCTGGCATCATGCTCTTTACTTGAATCCATTGCAGATTAACACTCATAAATGAACCATTTGAAAAACTAAATAAAATATCCGCTAAAGGATTAGGAGATGCATGTCACCTATATCCCCAATTAATCTCCTGTCCTTCCTATGTAGAACTTACATTCCTAGCACTGGCTTCCTCTAAACCTTGCTTATCTCTTCCCACTCTCTAAGTCACCTTAGAAAATACTTGTTATGTTTACGTAGGCATGTGTATTGTGTATGCTGTGCTGTGTGTACATGCCATGTGTGGATGTAGAGGTCAGAGGACAATATTTGAGAGCTGCTTCTTTCTACCCTGAGATCCAGGGACTGAACTGACGTTAATTCTTTGACTGCTGGACCATCCTGCTGGCCCTTAACCCATTTTCCAGATGAGAATATTAGTCAACTTTCATGATTATCTTGGTCTGGAGTTTTCTGTGGCCAAGACTCATGTTTTCTCTGAGGCACCAAAAGCAGTGAGTCCTGATCAGTCAGTCACCAAGCCGTACTATTGAAAACGCCCTAGAGGTCAAGGGCTGTATCTTATTTTTGAATACAAACATAATCTGATAACTAAGAGCTGGGTAGTTTAACTTGGAGTGTTTAGGTTATTCTTAACTATTTCCCTTAAAGTTTGAGTATTTAATAAGACAGAAAAATGACCACTACTGGTCAAGTGAGGTGATTCATGCTTATAACCCGAGCATTTAGGAGAGGCTTAAAGTCAGCTAGTGTTACATAGAGATTTAGAGACCAGTCTGGGCTAAGGCAGAGATTCTGTCTTAAAAACAAAAAATTAAAAGAAACACAGAACTACCCCACCCCTCACCCCAACAAATGTTTCTTCTAAAAAGGAACTTAGTTACAAAAAAAGGCGCAGAATTAAAAAATAATGCTAGAAAACACTAAACAAATATATATGAAGTTTAGAAATGAATTAAGGGTTTTTGATACAATGTTTCATACATTTACCTTTACATATGCTGTATTTCCAATGCAAATGTGATCAAATGGCTGCTTGTTATGGCCCTTGACTCCAAACGTTAGAGTCCCAGAAAGACTAATTTCCATTGATTTGGGGAACTTCTGGCCTAAAACACAAATGTACCAACCAATTATTCTAAAACAGAAGATTCTACAGAAAATGAGAAAAAAAAATCAATAAACAAAACCCTGCTCACCAATAATCCAGACCAATAAACTTTTTTCTCGAAATACCTCAAGTTGACCAAAACTAACTTTGTATTCCACATGGGTAACTGGACCTCTTCAAAAAAAGAAAAAGAAGAAGAAAATAGAAACAAAAAAATCTTAGACATAAATTTTAAAGTGACAGTCAAATCTTGTTACTTTTATTTACAGCAGAAAAGCAAATCTGTATTTCAACTTCAGGAGAGAATGAATAATGAATACAGATCTTAGAATACAGCAGACATCACATGAACATTCACAGTAACTATGTATTACAATAGTATCTTTAAAGACAATTATAAAATATAGGTATATTCTTACCACAAGTATTGGTACAACATTAAAATTGTAACTTTACTAATTAAGTGCACTTTGTAGAGAGCTACACTGCAGAATACATTGTAAAAGTAGAACTGATCTATGCTCTAATTGGCTAATTCACCAGATTGTTAGTGGTTAAGTTTGATTTATATGTAGACTTCAGGGAAACTGATAGAAATAAAGCCAGTGGGGAAATGGTCCTTGAGGAAGATATATTGACTTAAACTTGGAATTTATTTGCAAGCTTAAGTGGAAAAAAAAATGAGGCACCATTTAAAGGCAAATAGATTTTTTTTTTAACGACTACATCTTAGTTCAGAATCAGTATTCATTTGAATAACAAAATTATTTAGATTTTTAAAATATGCTAAGTGAAGCGACACTTTATTGTGGGGGCAGTAGGACTATATAGAGAGGACAGGAATCATGGTGTCATATTATTTATCCCTACCTGTTGTAAAAAGGTATATGAGCTTCACAGATTTCAAAATTATTTTTTACACTTTCATGAAGTTTTAAATTAACTGTTATTTTTAGTTGTGCTTCTTCTTCTTTCATGTTGTAAGAGCCCAATATTGGTGGGACAGGGACCTGAAAACAGACATGATTCTTAATATAATTCTCATGCTAATGAGTCTAAGATACAAACGGTGACAGGGGAAAAAAGCCCTGTAATAATATATTATTTACAAGATACACACACATATTATAGACAAATTAAATATATACTTTAAAACTAGAGGGCTGTTCTACACTGCTTTCAACAACAGCAATGGTGGTGGTGGATCTACATTCATCCTGAGGGCACATTCTTCTACCTCTCTGAACAGGGATGAGAAAGGTATCTCCTCCTCCTCCTCTTTTTTTTTTCTTTTTCTTTCTTTTTTTTTTTAAGATTTATTTATTATGTATAGTGTTCTGCCTGCATGTATCCCTGCAGGCCAGAAGAGGGCACCAGATCTCATTACGGATGGTTGTGAGCCATCATGTGGTTGCTGGGAATTGAACCTCTGGGAGAGCAGCAGCCAGTGCTCTTAACCCCAAGAAAGCATATACTTTTTCCTGCTCTTGCTCTTCCATGTAGTACGGGTCGTCCTCTACATAAACTGATGACTGTTCCCACAGTTCCAGATGCTCTTTTCCTATCCTGTGACTACTGTTTCTCCTTTCCAGCCCCTAGCTCAGTAATAGCTTAACTGGTCATTAATGATTGACCCAAGAGGCAATTGTTTGTATGCTGGTGTGAGCTAATCATCTCATTGGTGCATCTGAAACAAGACATGAGAGATGCTCTCCTATATGTAGGTCCTAGAGCTGTAAAAGCATGCATAAGCAGAGAAGCCCAAAAGACAGGAAGTCCTGGGAAGGAGAGGTGAGACAAGGGAGACTGCCAGTGTAGAATGATTTTAACTTTGGTTCTAATTCTCTGATAGCCTAGATCTATTTCTTCTCTTGAATAATGAGAATTCCTGTTGACCTTCCAAAATGGATTACTTCTAGTCAACCTGGCTTGAAGAAGATTTTCTAATCTAACTGGATGATAATTAGTACAAGAGACAAATAACAGGATATAGTAGAAAGCATGCCAAGCTTTGGGAATTTGGAAGACTGAGGTTCAAACCCAGGCTTTGCCACTTATCAGAGAATTTTGTGCAAATCATTTAACTTCTCTAAGACTTTCAACATCTATAAAATGGAGATAACATCTATCTTAAGATTTGTTGACATTACTAGAAAAAGACACACAAAGAGCTTAGGACAGTGTCCCGTGTCTCCCCCCCACCTCCATGAACATAGATAGTTACTGCTAATATTATATGTGTAGTTGGCTAAGATTTCCTGGGGTTAGAGTTTTTTTGTTTGTATTCAAAACTATGACTAAATCATACCAGGGTCTATCCCATGACTTTGGATTCTTAGCCAAAGATTAAAAAGAAAAAAACTTCACTGACTTTGAAAATTAATGCTGCTACAGATATTAGAGCTACATTCAGAAAAGCAAACTTTTATCTTCATCCACCCCTTCCTGTCTTGTAAATAACTCATGAAAAATTCTCTCACAGGAGCATTTATCAATGTATCAGCAAAGTATCAACTCTTCTGAGACAGTTTACCTGAGAAGTGTAGTGGCATAGGTTGAATGACTCTAAAGGTGGAGTGAATGGGAATTTATAAGGCCCACTGAATGCAGAATCATCCATCGTATCAATGCTACTGGAAGTCAGAATGGCTGAGTCAAGAGAAGTCACACAAGGATGAACGATAAAATCTTGAAGTGGAGATCCATTGGTGGGGAGATTCAAGCTGATGGTAACATTTGGCATGATTCCTTCCAAATCACACTGTAATGTGGGCAGAAACGAGTATTAGCATGATATTACAACAGTGCAGCTTATCTGAGGCTTTTCTGAATTCAAGTCACTTCCCCCATTATTCTCTTTGATCTGTTTTCTGATTAACAATTTGATAACAGCTAGCCAAGCCAGTGGTGAAAGAGGTGTCATAGACCCCTTGGCTCAGCTTTAAGCTCCTATAAAAGCCAGTTCAAATCCACTGGTTTCTCTCAGGCTCCTTTGCCACCAGGTCCCTACAATGTTACAGCTAACTATCTGTATCTGACTTGCTTTCCTCTAGTCCAGTGATTCCCAGCCTATGAGTCATGACCCCTTGGGGTTTGAACAACTGTTTTTCCAGGGGGACCATATCAGATATTCGGCATAACAGGTATTTATAATACGATTGATAACAGTAACAAAATTACAGTGATGAAATAGCAATGAAAATAACTTAATGGTTGGGGGTCACCACAACAAGAACTGTATGAAAGGGTCACAGCATTAGGAAGGTTGAGAACCACTGCTTGAGTCCCTCCAACTTTCATCAATGCCAGTCACATGGAAGAATGATAATTCAACTTTTGTTATATTGAAGCCAGATTCAGACATTTCAATGGTTCCTCTTTCATTTGGTATGCTTTTAAGTCTTTCATTGTTTGGTCCCCATCTAACTGTAATCTTCTACTCCTTGATTCATGTTACAAACGTATAAATCTTGCCTTATTTTCCTGAATAAACCATATGTACTGTCTTGTACTTTCACATGCACCTTAACACTAGTCCTTGCAGATGTATTTTCTCCCTCTCTAGTATTTCACTTAGTCTGGCTTGGTCACTTTCTGGGGAAGGGCACTTGCAGCCAGGCTTGACAGTCTGAGTTTGATCACCAGGCCCCACCTGATAGAGGAAGAGACCAACTCCCCCAAGTTGTCCTCTGACCTCCACGTGCACACTATGGCATGTGCACCCACACTTTTTAACCCCCCCACACAAAATGAAGGTTGCACTCTTCACGTCTAGTTCATTTTGTGATTGTATAAGCCTTACACCGTGCCATCTTACTGATGTCTACTTTTGCCTGGAGACACAGGGTCTTCTTCCCTGTGTGATGGGTTAGTTTGCCAATGTCAGGGTAACCATGAAGGACTTCATTATCCTTGGGAGGTTGGGGAAAGCGGGCAAGACAGCTTCATAGGTCTTTCCATGAGCTCCTACGTTATGGCTACCAGGGCCAGATGGAGTACTTTTACAGCCCTCTCCTTAAATTCCTACTCTGAGGTCCAACAGGATGAAATGGCAGCTCTCAGACTTCTCTGTGAACTCCTCTACCTATTTCAGTCTCCAGAATGAAGTCCTGAGTGACTTGTTTCTGTGATCTAAAGAAAAGATTTATTACCTAGCTCCTCTGGTACTTGAGAAGTCTTAATGTCTTTACTTCATAAACTCACACTAACCTTACTTGTGTGTGTATAAATGTGGGTGTAGGGAGAGGAGTCTTCCTTTGTACCTTACTTCTAACTTGACATTTATTTCTTGTTTTGTTTTTAATTATGTTTACATGTGCGAGTCTATGTGAGGGCATGTGCAGAGAAAACAGTGTCTGTGAAAGCCAGATCCAGAAGACAATGGATCCCCAGGAGCTGGAATTACAAGCCGTCAGTTGTGAGCTGCCTGGTGTGGGTGCTGATAACAAAACTTGGGACACTACAAGAGCAGTAAGCACTCTTATTTGCTGAGTCATCTCTCCAGCCCTTATTCATTTGTAAAGTTCTAGATCCAAGTAGACAAATGAACTATAAAAGTTCAGTGGCATTGCTTGGTTAGACACACAAGGCATTTAATAGTAGGACTCAGCAGTCAAAATGTTTAAGTCTAGATGCTATGCAGTCTGCACCATGCAGTGACTACTTGTCACCGTGTAATTTGTGCTTCTTTCTATTTGTTTGCCTTTTGCAGCTTTAAGTTCTTTCAAAGCAAGAGCTGTTCTGGGCTTCTTTGTATATCTATTGCTATTCACAGGAGATCCTAAAAATGTTTCCATTTTATACCCTTTTCTAATTTTGAATCTTATTTCTTCCCCAATGTTAATATATAATCTTTTACTTTGGAATGTTTTAAATGTGTATTTAGCTTTATAGTATCTGTGTTTGCCTAAGTGTATGTATGTGTATCACATACAAGCAGGAGCCCACAGAGGTCAGAAGAGGTGTCAGATCCCCAGGAATTAGAATTAGAGAGTTGTGAGGGACCATGTGGGTGCTGGGAACCAAAGGCAAGTCCTCTGCAAGAGCAGTGAGTGCTCTTAACCACTAAGCCCTCTCACTTTGTAATAGGTGATCTACCATTTAACACATATGAATTCATTAGTGTATCTGCTTCAGGCTTACGTATTTCAACAGTAGGCAGGCATTCTGAACTGTGCTGGGGTACAATTAGTAGCTTAGAAAGGTCTTTTTTTCCTTCTTTGTGACAATTACAAGAACATCAATCAAATTTCAAATTTGAAAGTTAAAATGACAACTCTTCTTAATAGAGAATTTTAAAATATGTGCTATATTATTAAATTTGCATATTGGTAAGAATAAAATGTGTTGTTTTTTGTTACTTGGGATAATAAACACAGATATTAATAGTAAGTAGCATTAAAATTTAAAATATCATTTTTTGTTCATTAAATTTTTCCCTAGCAGTGTATCATTCACAATGGGATCAAAGAAACTGAGCCACAATGGGAAGCTTCAATAAATTACCCACTATCTAGTCACTTAAAATAAGATACGTACAGGTTGAGGATTGCCATTCTTGAAGAAATACTGCTTTTTAAAATCATTTGGCTTATGTGAATTTTGACTTCAAAACTAGGAACTATAAAAGCAAAGGCACATAAAAGGTTATCTTACGTTAAAAAGATAGAAGATTTACAAAGTTATGTGACTTTGTAAGGACACAGGACATTTAGAAATAAAGGACAACTACAGAGAAATAGTTAGTGTTAGGTTGAGGTATATTCCATCATCCCTCCCCACTTTAAAACAGTTTTTAGAAAATTATATTGATTTATCTTAGTGTATATGAGCATGTATGCATGTATATGTATGTATGTGTATAAACATGTATGTTACAGCACACATGTGGAGGTCAGAAGAGGACAACTTGTGAGAGCCAGTTCTTTCACCATGTGAGACTTGAGATAGAACTCAGACTGTTAGGCTTGGAGATAGGTGCCTTTACTAGTTGAGCCATCTCAACAGCCCCTCCTCTTTTAATTAAGAAAGATTCCCATTATGGTCATTTGAATCAGGATTAAGGCATCAACTCACACTTTCCACAAACAAAGAACTAGGGTCAACTTATCAATGAGCAGAGAAATGTACACGTCATGTTAATCACACACACACACACACACACACACACACACACAAATATATATATA